>NC_143429.1:15800112-16102223 GCF_059467195.1 Physcomitrium patens | reverse complement strand
CCATCCCAATTCTTGCGTTGCCATCAACCTGAGTATGAGCTTCGTAGACCACCCATATGAAATCTGCCAACAGAAAGTTAAAGGCCCATGGAGTTGTACTCATTGTATTTTTGCTAAAGCTGAACTCAAATCAGTCCATAGATGTCCCTTAATGAACCCACAAATCCTCTAATATTTTGAGGAATTACAGATGTCACACTTTGCAACTATCTGTGGCGCTTAAGAGTTTATTTTTTAGTAGGCCTCGTCCGACATTCTCTGGCAGAATGCTATGTAACTATAAAAACAAAAAAAATAAAAAGGTATGTGATGATATCATAAGAAAAAGAAATAGGAATAGCACAAAACCAATGATGAATATACATGTCTAATATCATACATAAATTGTATTACAACAGATTATTAAGTAGATAGACTTATTTTCAAATCTAACTTAAAGTACGCAGAATCATTAGAATAAAAATCTTAGTCTGTATAGGTATATTGCTTTTCTCACTTTTCTTAAAGTTTTACTATTGGTATAAATAAATAAATTTTTATGGTAATGCTAAATTCTCTATTCATATGTTGCCTAAATTGTAACAAATTTCATAATCGCAATTTGATTTATTACCAAGTTGATAAATTTTGCATCTTCCAAGAAAGAACAATTTAGTATATCTATATCTATATTAGTATCTTTATTATGCATTAGAAAAAAAACATAGTTAAATATAAATAAATAATTAAACTCACTAAGAAACACCATGTGTTTAAAAGAAATTATATTTCACTCCTAAAAGAATTATATCATTAAATTTTTATTGCAATTTAAGATAATTTGAAAAGCCTTAGTTAAATTATTCTTTGTAACAACACTCACCCACAAACCTGTATCCTATATACTTTTAGTGTCTTTCTATTTTTCTTTTCTCTTACAGAGTGATAATATACATGTCTAATAATTAATACCTTTGGTTAATTCTATCAAATATATATATATATATATATATATATATATAACTAAACACAGTATTTTCACAAATTCTTCAATATCATAATAATGGAAACTTACAACTTGATAAAGCTTCTATATTTTATGGAACTTCAAAACCCAAGATCATGCTTTTTACAAATTGAATAATTTTTTAAGTTGAATCTGTAGTTATAATGGACCTTTATATGTATAGTAGACACCCGCATAGACGAACTAAGGTACACTGCCTCCATGGCTTAGTGGTAGAGCGTTCCCTTCGTAAGGGAAAGGTCGTGAGTTCGATCCTCACTGGGGGCAAATGGCGAACCCTTTTGAGTGGTGGCAATTTCAGAACCTCCAATTCACCTCACTTGCTCGAAGGTTTACTGCTCTACAGTTGTCGACATTGGGTTCATCACTCCGTTGCTGCTATCCCCGACCTTCTCCGATGTAATGTTTTAATGCCCTCCCACATGTCTTCAAGCAATAATCTGGCATAGATTCGATTTGTATATTTACCACTTTGAATTCGAAGTGCATATAACTTTAGATGAGGTGAGGTTTTATAAGGAATATTTTGTGAGAAAATGTTTTCAAGATGAACGAGTTGCAATAAAAAGGAACTTGAATCATGTGTGTTCTTAATGCTTTTGTCAATAAGCCAGAACTTCCACCTGCTCAATGTGGCCAATCGAGTGCCCACGAATCATATGCAGATAAACAAGCTGTAGGATACCCTTTTGAAAGATGAGTAACAATTTGAGGCTCCACTAAATTAAACCCACGGCAACTAAAGGTAAAACAAATTGCCGCATTTCACCCTCGGAATTAGGAAGACACATGAAAACAATAATTGTCTGTCATCAAAAAAAAGTTTCAAATCCCAATCCCGCGCTTCATAGATGAAACTGACCATGGGAAACGGAGAGGGAATCGCCAAAAAGCTGAAAGATTTCCGTACTCAAACAGCAGAATCCCACTTTTGACCGCTTCTGGCCAAGATGTGGTTGACCAAATAGAAAACCATGACCGGTGGCGATTTCATACAAGTTCATTTTTTGCACCGGCAAGTATCCACTTCCACACGCATTGGTGTCTGGCAAATCATGTGGTGGTCTTATAGTTACTGGTCTACACATGCAATTGCTTCCACAATAGAGGAACAGCAAAAGCAGTGGCAACGATGAGTCAAATGCTAGAGATGAATCAAGCGCTTCTGGTTTTGTAAACCAATAAATGATAAGTCCAAAAATGACCTGAAAAACAAGCACACCGTCAACATACATACGGATAACAAAGATGCAAACTTAAGCCTAATCTGTCTTGGATCCATCCGTGGAAGAGGCTGATAACAATTTGATAAGATTACAATACAAGTTCTCAGAGTACAATACACGAAGAAGATTCACCTTGAATGATATTCCTGGCTACTATTGGGTACAAAATGAATCGTTCAGAAGTTTGACATTGAACGTTGATGATGACATATGCCTAGTAAACCGGTCCTTCTGTTTCACAAACAAAGCAAGCTGAAGTCAAGAACATATCTGTTGCCTAAATCCTTAATTGCACAGATACAAGCTGCAACAGTATACTTGGAAAAGAGGAATGAACACTATAATGGGCTAACTTTTTTAAATTCAAAGTGGAATGCTTACCATCATCTCCACCGTCATCCACATCGTATTCTTCATCATCGTCGAAGCCAAAGGTCTGAAGAACAGAAGAAAATCCAGAAGTCGACGTTAGATTGATATTCATGACCCCACGATGAGCCTTGACTGTAGACTTGACCTTCAAAAGATTAGAGTACCGAACTAGGACTTGGGAAAATATGAAGAATTGGGCCACGCTATTCAACGTAGAAATACAATATGCTCGGAAGTATCATGAACCTGAGCATAGTCATCGTCTGCAATCTCATCCTCCTCATCCTCAATTTCTTCGTTTTCGCCATCACCATCATCTCCTTCTCCAGGCTTCTTCTCCTCGCCATCTTTATCCCCTTTCTCCTGTAACATTGCATTCAATGTAGGTTAAAATTGATCAGAACTCATGATACCAGTTGTGGTAGTCCATTCATAACTGTAGATCCTTGATCGACGCTCAAATGGAGAGAAGTTCATCATCCACAAGTGTAAGATTCTTTATTGCAAAATCAGTAGGCGGAATGTGATAGGATCCATCATCAGTACTTAATGCGAGAGATTGTATGTTTACCTCATCTTTCAGGCGTCTTTGCTCTAGTGAAGCAAGCTGATCCAGTCTATGTAAATCTGCGATCACAATATATCATCAGTTTCTGCCTTGAAGTGCACTTTATGTCATACATGTACTTTTCGATCAAAGAACCTGTGTCTGATTTTTAAAAATGAATAAAATAATGCTAAATGTCACCAGAAAATATGAAGAGACTAACCAGTCTTTGCCAAACTTGTTTGTAACACCCATGGGGTGGAACCTGGAGGCAAAACCCCTTTTCCCCGACCACGACCTGCATAAGCTGACCAACACTGTGAGAACCGCAAACTTGATACATGCTGGCAAGAGAAGACAATGAGAATGTCCAACCTGAAAAAATAAAATAAAAAATACGAATGAAAATTGCAGAGCTCCAGCACTAGCGAAAAAGAGGAGTACAACCTTGACCCAACAGTTCTACTGGGAAAGAAGCACCGGTTAACTTAAGCACAGAGTTGAGCGGCACACGGTTGGCTCTTCTGTTAGTCCGGTACCGATCGGAATACCGATCTATCTCGGCTACTATACCCTCTGCAAAATGACGGACATGATGCCTTCCTGGTCAAAACCCTTGCATGATCCAAAACTCCAAACCTGGCAATTAAGCAGCCAGTCCTAACAAGGAACTAGCTCCGAATACGTACCAGTCTTCGTTTTGATCTTTTCAATGTAGTACGGCGAGCATTCCCATGCTTTCTGGAGGTGATGTCGCCGAAACACCAACATTTCATCTCTCTTCGTTACTGTAGGCAAGTCTGGGAGTCGTTCGACTTTCTGCATCGACAGGAATATAATTGTGAAAAAACAATTATATATATATATAAAATTGAAGGCATTCACATTGCAATTAAAAATGTCCTCCAAAATTTAGCGAAGAAAAAACAAAGTCAAACACTAACCCCTAAACCACAAAGGAAAATACAAGATAAGCGCTAAAACTCACAGGAAACAGAGGAGTCGGTCCCTCCTGCTTCTTATTGAAAATCAGGTTCCCATCATCGTCTCTGGCCAGAAACTGTGCTCCTCCACCTCGACCCCTCCCCCGCCCACGACCTCGAGCTGCCATCGCTCTCCAAATTTGCCAAATTCACCAAATGACGACCGGTGCAAAATCCAAAAACTCGCTGCAAAAAAATCAACTCCCAAACGATTCTCGTAATTCACAACTTCAATTGGCGAACTCAACCTTCACAGAACTGTTCTGTGATCCCTAAATTTCACTGCATTCCCATGCGGGGAAATGCTAAGCTGAGTGAGTGAAATTCAAGCACTACTACACTAGACTGACGCTTCGCACGATTAGACTAATTCCACGCTGCATAGCCACGAGCATTAGGGCTTCACAGCCCAGGTTTTAAATCCCCGGAGCAATGGGAATACCCTACCCATTCCTCCCGTGCTAGTCTCATCAATATACGGTATTGTACGTATTGTACATGTCGATTGTGTAGTGTGTAGGAAAACTGACCTTTCTTCTGGGATAACTCATATTTAAAACTATGCCTCACAAAAGGCCAAACAGTTATTACTTTAAAAAAAATTGTACTGCATAAGAATGGTAATCAAAATGGGTTTAATTTTTTGGGAGTTTATATGTTCTTTTACAAAAGTGCTTTTTCTAAATTATGTTAAACATTTGCTTCAGATTGCAACAGACCTGTGTATCATCACTGCTTGCATTGGGTTAAAATCCTAATTTTCCAATACATGTTTTATTGAATTGTGATTATATTTCGATTCTGAATGGTTGGAATTATTTTAAAAAATTAAACTGGGGGTGTTGAAACTTGAAATTAGGGTGACGAAATTGCAATTTGGTTTGTTACAAAAAAATAACAAGGTTTCATGTAATAGAATTGTGGCAAGATTTTTATTCATATATTTTGCTTTGTTGAAGTAGTTTTGATAATCTTGTGATTTATTTATTTATTTATTTATTTATTTTCTATCTCTTTTTCTAGTTAAAAAGTACAAGTGATGCATGGAACAAAAGTCAAAAAGATTTTTAAGCTCTTCCTTGTTATCCAAATTAATGTAAAATATAAATTTATTTGAATAAATTATAGATTATCCATCTATTCTTTAAAATACTCAATAGTAAATTAGTAATAAATTAAAAATACAATTTACAAGAAAATATTATATAAAAATAAATAATATTAAATAATTAATGTTAAGTTCAAAAGTGCATGACGTTTAAACTAATAAAACCCAAATATATACTCAAATACATTGTAGATTGGAAACAAATAATTAAACACTTACATCATTATTTTACAAGGTAAATGTAGCCATTTAGTTGTTTCTTTGTTTTTATTTTTAATTATAATTTCTTATTGGTTTATTTGGATGTATCAAAAAAAAAATTCTAAACTAGTTTGACTATTATCAAAAAAAATTATTTATTATTCCTAAATTGTGTTACCATTTAGAGAGAGAAAATAAATAAATAATTAAAAAACCAACCATAACCAATACTTAAGCAATCTACAATTGCAATTATAAGCATGCATGCAGTCTCTAAAAATTCTTCTCTAGAACAGTTTGAGTTTTTGTATTTAATTTATCATGTATGCTTATCAAGGGAGAAAAAAAAAAAAAAAAAAAAAAAAAAAAAACCTAAAAAAACCTAAAAAAAAACCTAAAAATCTAATAACTTTAAACATTCAATTTATAAGGTTAAATTTTATCATAAACAAATAAATAATTTATTTTTAATGTGTTTTAAATGAACATAAATATGTGTTTGCTAAGATGAAATTACAATGTGTTTTGAATAAATAGATCATGAATCTTACTAAGGTTCTAACAATCTTGCATTTAATACAATCACTGTTATTCAATATTAATGTAATTTATTAGATATTGTAAATTACTAGTAAAAACCTATGGCATTGGCACTTGAAAAACCATGTCTTCAATGCAACATCTCATGCAATGGTTCAAAAAATAAACCAAGACAACATTAGACAAAATAATTGCAGGCTATTGAACACAACAGATTGTCATAACATACATGTCATAACATACATGTCATGAACTCCTAGTGGATTGAAGCATATAATAAGTGCAAAGCATTTTTGGTTTATCATTATTTTGAGATACTTCAACTCCAAATCCTCTCTCAGGTTGACATAAATATTGCCAACTAATCCACCAATTTGCAAAACAACTACAAAAATAAATGACTTAGACATTCATTGTAATCCAATTACAATTGATTTTTTTTTTACAGAATTCATAAATTTCAATAAATACTTCTCTCATAATATGCCTCTAGAAAAAGAATATTAGGCATGTAGAAATGTCAAAATCACCAAACGATTCACATCGAGACCAATGGTGAGGCCTCTTGATATTCAAACTTGATCATAAAATAGACTTCAAATATCAATTTGATTAATTGGTGATAATAATGACTTATCACTTAAATCTAAGTATTGGAGGCACTTGATTCTATACTTTGCATGTGTTAGTTTCAATGCAAGTCCTTCACCTTGCTACATCACTAATATTACTTTCTCTATTTTATTGTTTTTCTTCTTAATCTACTTTGTATTGTGCGGCCCCCTAGACTAAATCCACATGTGACTTCCCAAGTCCACATTGTTATTGACTCTTTAGCTACAACTCTACAACCATGTAATTAAACATTGTGGAGGTTTGAAGTCCCTACAATGATTAACTTTGATAACAAGATTGCATGAATTAGAACTCACCTAAAGGTAGATCATTGAGTACACAAATTTGGGTTTGCAATCACATGAGAAGGGACCCGTTTTGCTACAATTTCATTATTTTGGGCTTTGCTTCCTTAACCATCACATTGTATTCCTAGTACTTTACAAACTTGGTTTTTTTCTTTGACTTTCACATTTTTTTTTTCTTTAATGTTGCATTGTATCCTACCACACAAAGTAACTTGGTCTTCTTCTTTGACTTTCACATTTTTTTTCTTTAATGTTTAGTTGTATCCTACCACACAAAGTAATTTGCAGTCAATTCACAAAGAGTTAGTGCCGCACATCACAAACTCAAACTTTTATCATACAAGATGTCTCTATCTCATTGAATCCATTTTTTTTAACTTCTACCAAAAAAATCATTGTTTATTTTTGATTCAATGCATTCTTACAATCTTAGGAAAAAAACTATAAAAATTACTCTTAAAAATACAAAAAATATAGAGCATCATATGACTTATCTTAATCTAGAATTGGTTCTATTAAGGCCATGAGAATTGGCAAGTTAAGTTAAGTTTTGATGAAAACAATGATGATTGAGAAATTCAACCAATCAAAAGACCATTTTTTCTCCTTGGTTTATCTCATTGATTTATACCCCCCCCCCCCCTCCTTCTTTACATGTTTTATAATAGAGCTCTCTTTTGTAAACATTTTTATCTCATATTTTACACACATATACTTTAAAAAGAATAACTAAAAACATTCACATAACTAGCTGAGCGTAGATACTATGGAAATTTATAAAATTGATTGAAAAATATTTCTTGAATGTGTTTTACTGCTGATTTCTTTAGTTAGGTGCAACACAGAAGTATCTATGAAACTTTAGATACTTTCTATTTTTAAACAATCCATGGATCATAAGTTGATATATCTTAATATTTTCAAACATTTCTTCATTTTAAATCAATCTTAATATGGGATAATATAATTTTTTCTAATTACTCTATTATCCAATATAAATAAATTGGTAAAATTCGAACATAATACAAGATTGAAGGCTAAAATTTTCCAAAAAATCTAAGATCAAATACATTTTATGAAAAGTAATGTATAATGAATAATTCAATATTTAATATATATATATATATATATATATATATATTATAAAAAATGAATTTGAAAAAATTACCATATACTAAAAATAAATAAACTAATAAACAAAAAGTAAACCTTTCTTTTTATGATTTACTCACTTTCTGATATCTATTACCAAAACCTTGTCCAACATGTTTAAAACTTTTTTAAAAAACATTTTCAGTAAAAAACATTATTTAGTACATTTATATATGTATATACCCAATTAAACAATGAAAAAATTACAAATAAACATGAAATATTGTAAATACATCCAAATACTATAATTTAAGCTTCTTAGTATTTTTAATAAATACAATAAAAATAGTATTTGAATATAAAAATATTTATTTTTTATTAAAAAACTAAAATTGATAAATAGTAAGCATAATAAAAAAATGATGTTTTATTTTTATTATTCAAATATATAATTTGATAAAGATTTGTAAGGTCAAAAGAACTAGAGATTGAGAGAATATAGAGCCATAGAATATATATAGATATGGATAAATCAAATTTTGGTATTATATTAATAAGACAATAATTATGAGTTTATAATCAAAACTAGTTATTTTATGCATGGATGTATATGCAAAGGTGCATGACAAAGGAGGGGTGTTCACACAATAAAAGGTAAGTGCCCACACAATAAAAGAGAGGTGTCTACACAGTTGTTCTCTTAAAAAAATACATTAATTTTTGTGCTTTTTATTATAATCATGTTATTATATTTTTAATGATACAATGATTTTTATTTTTATTTATTTTTTATATTTTACTTTATGATGCTTTTATATAATATATTATTTTTGAATATATAAATCTATACATACTTAAATGAATTTATAATATTAATTGTTTAAAAAAATTATTTTGTAAAATGTTAAGGATGATTTTTAAATACTTAATGTAGAAGATAAACATATGATGGGCAAGAAATAATAATAATAATAATAATGAACATGCAATGATTAGTGTGTGACAAAACCATTTATTGTTTATTAATATTTTGTAAAACAATAAAATAAAAGAAAATAATCATATGATTTTGATTGTAGAAATCAATTTTAAAACATATTTTTAAAAAAATTAAAAATTAAAAATTAAATTATATTGTACTTTTTAAAATAGCATCTTAGAATAATAATTATATGCTATTTATGCTCAAAACTTTCTATCAAAAAATCACACCAAATAACTGCAAAAACATAGATATTTTATTCTGGTATAAAATTTAACTATATTTTTCATATAAAGCTGGTTGTAAAATCACTTGATGTATTAAAACTTTTTCATTTCAAACACAAAAATCTAGTCTTGCAAATATAAATGCAAGTTGACACTTAAATTGTTTTCAAAAATACCATTTAAGCTACAAAAAATGAATGAACTTTGAGCTTAAAGAAGTTCCAAAATTTCACAAGATGTTGGTAATTTTATATGTATGTATATATATATATATATATATATATATACAGTATTGTCCGTATGTAACTTTGAACTGATAAACATTGACTATATAAATCATGTTTAAAATTTAACTTTTATGACCTGTCATACAAATTTATATTATTAAATAAGAAGCATATTATTTTTTTGAGTTTTTTTATTATATTAATTCAAAAATTGATACATTTTCAAATTTTTTAAAATTTCAAATGAAGAGATTCATAAAATCTTTTTCTTAAACTTTAAACTTTAGAAAAGTTGAAATAAATGAAGTACTTGATTTAAGACTAAGACATGGAAAGTTAGAATATTTGGTTCATCGGCATGATTATGATATAAACTAACACATACAGGTGCTGCAACCAAACTTTGCTAATGTAGTACAAAAGAAATAAGAATCTTGTCAGACACATTCATTTTAACAAAACATTAACTTTGTTTTGATTTTTAAAATATTTTATTTTGAAATTTTCCACTGATGTTTTTTAATGATGTTTTAAAATTGCAAGCATTTAATTATAGCAAATAATAAAACAGTAGTTTGTAATATTTTTATTTGATCAACTTTTAATTACTTAAGTTACATTTACATACATTCACAAGAACACACAACTTTGAATCAAATTTTAAAATGATTGTTCAATTCTAATATTACATAATATCATTGGAAAAAAAAATTAAATACAACTTATATATATATATATATATATATATATATATATATATAACACATTAATTTGCAACACATATGCTGTTTTCTTTTCAAGCAATAGAATTTTGTTTATAATCCTTCTTCTTTGCTTTGTTGCTATTAAATGTAAAAAGGATTTTAAGTTCTCAAATATATATATATATATATATATATATATATACATGAAGATTGAAAATTATGTAAAAAATGAAGTATTTAAAACGTAATTTCAAAAATATTCCTTTTGTTAGAGTGATTGTAAAGATAGATTTTTTCTCACTATTAGACAACATTTTTGAATTTATTTTTATCATTTTAATACTCGAGATTGGATTTTTAGTATTCAGATTAATAATTTTGGTAGGATGGTCCTGTTGAATATATTTATAAATATATGTAAAATTTATAATATTATTTTTATTGGATTTTATGTTTATTACAATTTTTTATCGATATATTTTCTAAAAAATTAAAAAGTTAAGAATTAATTAAATACCGGGTTTTGTTAATATTTTGTAGATCCATTTTATTTTTTTTTCGATATAAAATTTCTTCGTTAAAAAATATTTTAAAGTTAAATTACAAAACTTCCTTTGCAAAAAGAATAAAGAGTCTCTTAAAATTCAGAAAAGAAGCTTATAGCTATGTAAAGCATGTATAAAAAGAACAAGTTTCATATCATTCTTAAACTTATTGATTCAAAATTAGATTTTGTTTATTGCATAAGATCCAAATCCGTCATGACTTAATATGGCCATCAAAGAAATTTTATGTATTTTATCGTAACAATATTTATGCAACCCATGATATATGCTATGGTTTCGGTTTATTTTGTGAATCACTTTATTTGGATTTAGAAAATAATATCATTGATGGCTGTGGTACAAAATACATAGTATTCTAGTTGTCCTAATTGTTGTCTACAAATTCTATTTATTTATATTATAAAGAAAAATACAAATAAAAAACTCGAAAATACCTCATTAGGAATCATAACTAATATTAAAATGTCTCTATATATTTTTAAGGTGCATTACAAAGTATTCTAAGACACTACAACTTTACAACAACATTGATTTTCAAAACTTATCTTAATCCTATCGAAAAGAATATTTTTTAAAAAGAGCTAAAAACTCATAAATTGTGTTTTTTATTTTGTTGATTTCGAGATTGTTTCAAGCGTACCCCAAACGAATTTAATTTAAAGTGAAACCCCACACAAGGTTTAGGAAGTTAAGATCTACAGATGCTTGAGAGATCCTTCTGTCACACACTGTAATTAACACACAAGCACCGAATTCATTTCACCCCATTCCATGTGGGTCCCTAAACCTTCATCAAATTGAAAATAACGAAAGTAAAATAAATTAAAATAAAGCAGACGAAGAATGTGAGCCGAGCTTTTAAAGTACATACAGACTGTTGCAAGTCACGCAATGCATCCTCAAAAACCATTCTCAAAATACTGCACAACACTCCTTTACTTTTACTTTTTCCCCCACATTGCTCTTTTACCCGTTGCCTGTCGCCAAGGAACATTGTTTTTGTAAATCGCTGCCCGAATTCGTCATCCCTCCCTGCCCATGGAGACGGCAAGCCGCAGCTTCAGCCGCGGGAAGCCGCGTGGGAGCGGCTAGTGGCGGCGGGAGATGGTGCGCAGACACGGCTTCGTCGGGCGTTTCGCTCGGCTTTTGTGGGTTGCTATATTCGACCACACGCTGCGCATAATCAGGCGACGATGGCAATGGGCGTGGTGAGGGCACTCCCCCGATTGGGGCTGGACTTTGAGGGAGAGAGCGCATTGAATGCCCTGCATCAGCGTAGGCAAAAGAATAGGGGCAATTTGAAAGCAGGCGCAGGAAGGCGGTGACGAGGAAACGCCCCCATGAGCGAGCGAGGCTCGCTCTCCTGTCAGTCAAACCGTGGTCAATCAAGCAGGGCGCAATTCATTCCTGGTGCCACATCAATCGCCGCTTCTTAATTTGCGTCACCATGTACCGCACACCCCAAACGCCTCGGTCTGCCACTACTGCATTAGAAATGTCGATGGTCGCGTTCCTCCGGAAACTGTGAAATGAATTCGGGAGGGAGGGGATGTGTGTGCGGTGAGGAGTGTGTGGGCACAGGCTGCGAGGGAGAAAGGGAGGAATTCCACCAAAACACTTGAACATGGGTTTATAGTGACGTAGTGTTCGACCGAGAAATTTTGAATTCCGTATTAGTCATTAATGTGCGGGAGCCCCTTCCAAGGTAACCCCCCTGGTTTTCCCCAAGGTAAAGGTAAGATGGCATGATTCCATTACCGAGCACTAACTAATTTCCCTGTGTGCAACAATAGTAATGCTCTCATAACTACTGCGCCCACCTCTACACTGGGCCTTTATGGTTCAAGCCAAACGCTTCCGTTGCCCTCATGGGCGCCAACGATTTCAAAGTGCTTGCCTGATCTCTCCGCACCGTTTTCGGGTTTCCAATTGTCGTCAGCTGAAGCTAATTGCAAACCCGCGGAGCAAAATTTGCGTTTGCCCCTTTGGAAGATTTTTGTGAGCTAGAATTGAGTTTACAGTGTTCCTCCTGGTTGCGTTGGTGGTGCTTTTGTCACGGAGCTGGGTGACGATGGTAGGAATGTGTTTCCTGGAGGAAGCTCGGATATCTCATATCATTTGGCGAAGTTGGATTGCATAATTTGCTGGTTTATTTTTTGCTTTGGTGAGTGATCGCAGGCTTTTGTGCTAGATTTTTGTTATGGAGAATGTGAGCGAGGTTTGCTTCAGTGGTGCGAGGATCTTCGTTGAGGTGTTTTTTTTCGCATACTGGACTGCTGTTGGAAGGCGGTGTGGGATGTGAGGGAGTACTTATGGTCCACCTGACGGAGTACACAATGTGATGGAATCTGGTTTCGTTGTTGAGTCTGCGATTACTTAATGAATTTGCAAGTTGAGGCTTACAATCGTTTTAAGATTTGTGGGTTTAAGGCACGGTTTGTGGGTCGCAGCATGAGTCTCATTTCATCAAGGCACTTCAGAGTTGTGCCCATTCTGTTCAATTTTGACTTTCTTACAATTGCGGTTCCGTTTCTTGCATGTAGAGTCGTCGAGTTTCTGTCAATTGTCAATTGAGAATATTGTGGCGTCCCTCGAGAGCTAGGGGAGTCTTCCAGCTGCACAATGGGCTTGTGTCTGAGTCGGTGCGGGGAGGCGCAGCACAAAGCTGCGGTGGTGGCCGTCACCATTTCTCACCACGGTGCCTCTTCCCCCGCGCGACCATCACGCTGCGAAGCACAGGACCACAGCCACTCGCTGAAGAGGTTTTTGCACATGTACAACGATGACAGTGAGAGCCGCAAAGTGTCCACAGCCTCTTTACGGCCAAGCCTCGATGGATCTTTTGCAATTCCTCACAGCAGTGAACTCTTCTCCCTGCCCAGCGAAGGATTGGGATCAGACCTCTCCAGGTCGCCATCGCCAGCGCGGGGATCAATGAGTTCTGTGAGGAGATCCTCCACTTCTTGCATTCCCCACTCTCCTAAGAGCAAAAACTCGGATGTTGCCCCACTTGGTCGATTCTCCACTGACATTCCTCCCATTGCGCCCAAGGGGAGCGCCAAAAAAGTACCGGCGCGGAAGTCTTGTTCATCGCTCGGGCAACCAGCGAACTCTCCCTACATGAACCTCGTGGAAACGATTGCGCGCCTTGAGAATTTCTGCGACGTGAAGCTGTTTTTGAAGAAGCGGAGCTCAACGATTCGCGATTCTTCACCTGATTTAAGCTCTTGTGCGCAAAGGGATTCAGTTCAGCTTCACGACTCATGCCGCGACCTTGCCCAAAAGCTTCTTTGCTTCGCCAATGAACATGCTTACCAGAGTTTACATGATTCCAGTTCCACGAGACGATGCGATTCCGCTGGGAATCCGAAAGAGTCTGAAGTGCGTGTCGACTCTCATTCCGTCGAGGGAGGCTTGAAAGATAGAACACTGCCGCTGGAGATGTCCGTTGAATGTTTTCTTAAAGAGGTGGAGAACTTTATTTCTAAGGTAGATGCAGTGCCGCAAACCCCTCTTCGTCAGCCTGACATGGAGAGGAGAGTCGAGAGTGTGAATTGCAGACCTTCGAGCTTAGAATTCCAAGATGCCGACGACAGGATTCAGTTCACGGACTTCGAGGCAACCTTCGAGCTTCGCCCGGAACTCACGAAGATAACAACATCTAATCATGGCCTTGTAGATGGTGGTCGTACTGACAACGCAACACAGGTACACATTTGTAGTCCGAGCAGAGTATTGATGTAGTTCGAAGCTGAATGCTAGAGCTGACATTTGGGAACGTGTTCATAACCTGCAGCTACACACCACTGCCTGATGTTTTTTTGTCCTTGTGTACAGGACAATGGGAATCATCAAGTGAATCTAGGTTCCACTTCTGCTTTGCGTGAATCAGAGAATGCCGCACCCTTGGTTTTACGCAATCCCGCCCATCGGCATTCTAGGACAACCTCAGCCTTCGATGGAACGCATCCTGTTTCCATTACTCCGAGGGTGAGAAACTGAACCCACAGTCATATTTGAGAGTATTAATTGTGGTTGTCTTGCAACGCTTCGTAGGGTTTTGTAACTTCTGTTGCTTGCATAGTAACGCTATGCTGAGATTTCGCATATTTTGTTTCTTACTTTGTTTGTGTTTGGTTTGAATGTGGGAACCCCCTGCAGGACAACCAGCGGTCTGCTCTTTCAGAAATTAGCTCCAACGTCAATCTCGCACATGACTCTCTCGCTCGGGAGAACCATCTCTTGACACTGCGGACTCGGAACGGACCAAAGAAGGACGTTGCACACTCTTTCGACTCACAGGACCATTCTGTTTTCCAGATGGAGTTTATTGAATTGAAGAAAGAGCGATGTGAATTGTTAAATGAAACGTACAACTTGACGGAAGGTATAATCCTCTCACAACAGTTCGAACAAACATAAGATAAAAGAAAAAAAGATTAATGGAAGAGGAAAACGTATTCAAAATTCAATTGTGAACATGTTCACGATAGATCTGGACTACAATAGCATGTAAGATCAGTTGCGATCGCGATAAACTTGGAGATTACAACTAGCTACTGAACATTTCTGAAGTGTAGACGAGTTCGTAAATTGATCAGTTCTAAATCAAATGGAAACTTCCAACCACTTAAGATCAGTCGTGGATTTCATGTTTCCTTGAAGCGCACTCGCAATAATGCTCGACTTCTGGAACGACTCATGGATTGATGTACTGATTGTGAAGTTGTCTATGGGTTGTAGCAAACGGAGTAGCAAACTTGAGCATAGAAAAGACTCAGGAAGGTGATGCAGAAGATCCAACCAACCAGCGATTACTTGATGAAGTGAAAGCAAGCACCTCTAGAGGTAACGCAGCACCACCGTCAATGGACATCATCATTCCAGATCTCCAGCCAACAAAGGTCCAACCCAGCCAACTTGCCGCTTGATTTGTCACTTCTGATTAGCAGATGCACAAGTCCATAGCCACCGATACCAGTTTGCCTTCTTTTTTTAAATTTGCGGACTGGAAATCTCAATGTGTGCAGGAAGAAACATCGGCGAGTGGAGGAGAGCAAGAGTCAGGATGCGCCGAGGATACACTGGGACGAGGGGACATTCTCATGGACTTTGCTGGTCTGGAAGGCAGTGATGCGGGGCTGTTGGACGACGATTCTGACAACTCTCTGTCGATAGCGTTTGACAACCTCCTGAAGATTTTGCAGAGTCCATCTGGAGAGCTCGCTCAGAACACCAGCGATCTTCTGGGAGTTCTGGCAGGACAACTGGACACTAGAGGGAGCGTCGAGTTTTGTGCGGAAGGAAGCCAGTTTTTGGACGACGAAGGGACGGCTCTAGAAGCTCATGTCGACGAGGCCCAGGCAGTTGAAGTTGAGAGTTGGCATGATGCACCAGCCTCATTGAGTTTCACGGTAAGCTACGGTGATGCACTTTGATATGGCGGGCGGTGTTGAAGAAAAAACGAATGTCGTGAAATTGTCTCATCTTTTTTCTTATCCTGAATTTATTTTTGCTTGTGTGGTCTACAGTCGGAGCTTCCCGGTCCGTCATAGTATCACAGGAGAATTTCACCAGGAAAACGAGTGCACAGCTTTCAAGTACAAAAACTCCAGAGCCTGTGTCGGCCATGTTCTCAAAGCAGCTCTTCAGATCAGATGGGTGGTTATCGACACACAGCAACGCAGAATGGTCCAACTGATCACTCTTCCTCCGACGTCGTCTGTGTTACAAGGTGTGACAGAAGGCTTGCAAGACGTGCGGGAGAGAGAGAGAGAGAGAGAGGATTCGACGAAGTGGACGAGTGAAGAAGAATCATGAAGAAGTGGAATAGATTTGTTGTGGATAGAATATGGGGTATTATGGATTCACCCACCATAGCCTCATCCTCTTGCCAAGCAGCAGGGAACCCACCTGGGTCATGGCACCGTGAAAACGAGTCTCGTAGTAAAGGAAAGAAAAACAGCAAAACAAACAATCAATCCAACAAACAAACAAGCAAACAAAATGTACATTCATTTATCCCGAAACCTGAGAGGGTCCCAATCCATTCCTCAGTATGTTACTATGGCCTATGTTTCCTGATTGCTGAATACTCTCACCATTCTCCACAAAGTTGGCACAGTTTTTTTTTTTTTTTTTTTTTTTTTTTTTTTCCAGTTTTTAGATAATAGAACTCTTGAATGTAAGATCAAATAAAACCAATTGATATGGTGTTACTGTTTAGTGTACAGGTGGGTGGTTAATTGTTCTTAAATGCATTACTAATCCCATATGAGAAGTAATGGAATATTTAGGAAGGAAAGTTGTTTTTGAAGTCAATATCATTTCTTATGATGTTGTGTATTCAAAAATTTGTTTGCAACTTTTAAGATTTTAGGGAGTTATGAAGTGATGCTGGGAATTTGTATTATCTTAGTAAAGAAAGACAACAAAATGTGTTGTTTACATGCACACAATTTTAGAATGTAGTAAAACATTTTACATTAAAATATTGGTAACAAGTTGTAACCCACAAAATATGGTCGTGATCAAGTTTAGCACAAAAATATGGCAATCCTAAGTATGCCAAAATTCTAAAAAGACAACTTCATAAACTATTAGAAGAATGAAGCTAAATAGTCTATCAATATTTGAGGAACACATAAATGACAATAAATATTGTCATTTGATAATGTAATAATAAAATAGCTTTTAAATAATCGAATAGTTTTTTCATAATATCATGTATCAAATAAAATACTAATGATTTGAGAATAAACAAGTAGGGAGTTCATGTGGTTCACTCAGAATGCAATTGATTATCATAAGAACCACCTTGAATAAAAAGGTGACACAAAGTTAGAACTAGTTTATGATTTGTGTGTTGAGTTCTTAATTCAGTTGGTTTAGATAAATATAACTTCATCTACTAATACATCCAATCCCTTAAACAATTTTACAAATCTATATTTTAAACTTGGCACCAAATTTAAGAATTTATTTAATCTGATGTGATCTTGCTTTTGATGGCTTTGGATTTGGAGCTAGAACTTACAATTACAGTTGCTCATATGATTAAAACAATAATATATTATAATTTTAATTTAATTGTTAGAAATTTTTACATAAGATCTTTGTTGGCTCTTAAAAAAACACTACAGTATTACATAATTTATCAGATAAATAAATATTATTTTATATATAGAATCTTTAAAGACTATGACAAGTAATAAGGACTACATTTGAGATCAATTGTCCATTTACCAACAACTTAATTTAGTTGGAAGAAGAAAAACATCATAAAGTAAAGAAAATAGTAAAAATAAACTTTGGTAATCTATAATTATTGGATTCAACTAAAAATACTAGACATTATATTAATTGTAAATAATTGTAAATAGGGTCACAACAAAGAGGAAAAACAACTTAAATAGAGTGTGTAACTTTTTCTAACCATGGTTACTTTATTTTTATTTTTTCACAAAGAAAAATTTGTATCCTTTCTAGTTTTTCACCATCCTGCACCTTCTAAGAATTATAATAATGGCTTTTCTTTTTTCTTTTTTTGGAAAATCATTTGAGTTTTTTCCGCCCATTTCTTCTTTAAGTACACTTCTTAATGTGTGATTTGGAAAAGTAAAATACAGACTAAACAAAGTTTAAATGTAATTGTAGTAGCTTACAACTCTCTTTTTAATTAATTAGATACAGATTTGAAATTGTAAAATTTATAATATTTTTCAAAGAATAATTTGGATGAACTAATGGAAATACTTAAAAACACTTAAATAAATAAATAAATCAATCAATATATATATATACAACAATATAAGTTTATATATATTTTTATTTTTTATGGTTTCATTTCATCAAAGAATCACTCTCATAACTTTTTTTGGGTACATTGAGATATCTATGACTTTGGAATTTTACTAAAAGCATAGCTTTTGTAATAATTTTAATTTTAATTTCTATTTATAAAATTAAAAAAAACACATTTTAACTATTGAATAATATATAGTTAAAAATATCTTTCAATAAGGGAGTTCAAACTTGGCACTTTTGCAAAATCCAATATTTGGGATCTAACACTTGATATTTTCAATATTACTCAAAATATCAAATCCAAAATATCACCGTTTAAACTTTGGTGGTAGGCAGTGTGATATGAAGTCAAGGAGAGAAGGAGAGCAGAGGCAATGCACCCTTCTTTTTATATTTTAAAATCACGAGGTGGATGATTTGGTGAAGTATCAAGTGATATTTTGAAATCTCATCACAAGTAAAATATCACCTGAAAAGACCATGCCTAAACCCCCTTAATATGACAACAAGTTTGTTAATGATTTTGTGTTAGTAGACTACTAATACACCTATCAATCAACGTGAGTAAAGATTCATGTATGAGAATGTTACATTTCAAGCCACAACTTTATACATACTTCACAATACACACAATATTTCCAACTCCATTAAAAACAATAACCACATAAACATTCATTTGAGAATCATTAGCACTTTAAAAAGACAATATAAACTGATGTCCCCTTGAACCATTTTCTTGAATGAACAGAATTCATCCATTTATTGGATCATATCTCAAAAGGATGAAGATACAAAGCAACCTTTCATCATATACCGTATTTCATCATTCTAATCCGAAACGAACGAAAATCGACACGATAGGGATGAACGAACTCATACGATACATAGTCTGTAAAATATATGTACATAGAATACACGAAATATACGAATGCATGGCAAGCGACATGAGCAGGTCAAAATCGGGAGGAACGGACAGCTGGCAGTCTTCATCGAATAAACCTGGAGGTGGGCGACCGACACGAAGGAGTTACATGAAGGCCGAGAAGGCGCCAAGTGGCAGCCACCGGGGATACCAGTTCCCTACGAAATTCCGACCGACTGGGCGGGGAAGGGCTCGATAGAACCCCGAACTGGGGCTTCTCGGGGAAGCATTCTTCTTCAGATCTGTGGCTTTGGCTCCAGAGATCTTCACATCCCACGGCCCCAACGTGAATTCTAGCTTCTGAGTCTTGTGTGCACAGTTGATTTGCTACTATGGTGACCTCGCGCGCGCTCGTCATGGATGTGTCGCAGCCTGGAGCTGCTGCCATGGCACTGGACCAGGACTGGCACGCCTTGAGTGAGGCCCTGGGCAACTTGGGCGTGCACCTCGCGGCCACGCTTGGACTCGGCGCATCGCTCGGCGGATTCCTGCAATGGCTCGCTGTTATAGCTGCTATGTATGCCATTCCACCTCTCTGACTATTTGTATGCTTTTGTCCGCTGCGCTGATTAGGGTTGTGATCGGTGACCATAGTTGTTGCTACTGCTGGTTTGAATGGTTTGTTCGGGGAGCCTGTGGGGCGTGTCGGAGGTGAAGACGTTGAGATTAGTGAGTTTCGGTTTCGGTGGTCCTTGCAGCCACAGGTTTGTGTTGTTGGGTGGTGATAGACCGCATGCAGGCTCTCTGCCTTGAGTAGCAGTAAGCAGACAAGCCGTTGAAGGTGTGAGTGTGGTTGGTTTCAAGTACTAGCACTTGCTCAGTTGATGATTCTTGTTGTGTTGTGCAGTTACTTGCTGGTATTGGATAGAACGAACTGGAGAACCAATCTGTTGACCGCTCTTCTCGTACCATACCTCGCGCTTCAACTTCCAGAACCCTTCTTCGGTTTCTTCCGGTATGCGTTCACACCTCTCTTGAAACTGCTCAAAGATTGTTTCGGGCACTAAGGCTCGATGTTGTCTGTGCCGTAATTCCTTGTGCTCGAGTAGCCATTAACGTGAACGAGGTTTTTGCAGTGGAGGAATCGGTGCCTGGATCGCCTTCATTGCCGTGGTGATCCGCCTCTTCTTCGCCCAGTCATTCCCAAACTTGATTCATGGTGAGCTATTTCGAAAATTTCGCTGTCATGTTAAGGATTGATTGATTTGAGGTTCTTTTGATGAATGCCATGGTTTCGGTTACCTTTGTTAATGCTTAGTGGTGGTCTCTTCAGGTGATCTCGAGTTGCCCGTAGCCTTCATCCTCCTTATCGTCACTGCCCCTAAGACAATTGTCCACGTGAGAGGCACCATCATCTCCGACGTCGTTTCCCTCCTGATCGGTGCCTATTTGCTGTTTCAACATACCAGCCACGCTGGCGGCTTCCGTCGCGCTTTCGGCGAGTCTCGGGGCATTCCTCACACCGTTGGCATCCTCCTCTTGTTCGTCGCACCCTTCTGGGCGCTCTTCAAGCATATCTTCTAGATCAAGGTTGTGAATCTGTGTATAGGAAGGTATACGTGTTTTCTAAACTTGCGCACATGTTTCAAAAGGCAATCAATTGCTTTGTATATGACCCTCTTTTCAGTCAAGACTTTTATTGCATATCCTTACACAAATGGTTTTTTGCATAATGTTTTTTTGCATGTTTTCCACTACTCTTTCTTAGCTTTTCTATCAATGCATGTGCCACTTGTCCAACCCACGTGTTAACCGGTCCTTGAGCATCTCGCGAACATGCAATTAAAACAAACTCCTGAAACCGTTCATAGTTGACAAAAAGATCCACAAATAAACTATTTTATGACTGCCAGCTGATTTAATGCAACAATTTGATCTTACTGTTCAGAATGAATCTCAACTCAGAACCTTTTGATAATAGAAAAACTTGATGTGGAAGATTGCGCTCATTTTCAGTGCATGCAGCTTCTTCATCCTAGATGTTTCATTTCGCAGGTCAGCTATTGATGTATGCCATTCCATGTCACATTCATTTGGAATTTTCCACGCACAGCTTTCTATGTCACGCATCTTAATGCATGCACATAGAGTTTTTTCCCCACCAATTCTAAAAAAAATTTGCAACAGTAACAAATTTCGCCAACATTTTCAATACAAAATTCATGGGTGGTGATATTCCTCAGTTCCCTTCTGCCGAACAAGTGGAAGTGCTCAGTCAAATGAGGACCACAGAATTGCAAGACGGGTCCTTACAGCGAGAAACCATCTGGTTCTCTCAATTTTTTTGATGTCTAGAATTGCCCATGCTAAATCAAATTTACGTGTTAACAATACTGATATTTACAAATCATGTACGTCCCTTCTCTGGTATGGGCTACGTAATTACAAGCTAAAAGCAATGAGTGAGTAACTAAGGAAAAAAACCCAATGATAGTCTTCCAGACAAAAATCAAAAGGGCTGCAGACGAAAGTTTAAACCACCTGCATTCAATTGGTACTTAAAAGTAATGAACATTCGGGTAACATGACACAGAGATGCCTCGATTCAGCCCAGTTGCAATTTATTTGACAGCAGTTTCCTTCTTTGAATCAGTCTCATCCTCAGTCCCCGACTGTCGGGGCAGTGAAAAGACGCTTCTCCGACCTGCGTTCTGCCTTGAGTATTCACGCCAGCGGCGGGATGCTGCAGCAGTCTTAGCTGCCCGCTTTCGAGCTCCCATGTCATCTGAAGAATCAAAACAAAAGAAGTAGCAATTAAGCTGTTTGTATATACCAGTTTCAAATTGGGCAAGAGTCAACGTCAAGATTCGGTATAAGATACCTGGTCTGAAATCTTCATCACCTCCGGGATTGCTCCACCCTTGCCACCAAGCTCCAAAGGCGTCTTTACCCTTCTCCTTCATCATGCGAATGCGTGCTTGTTCCTGCCAATTGAGCGGTAAACATTACATACTGCTGTATGGAGTTGTTCGGATGCTAAACAGCAGTTACACAAGTCGGTCATAATCATGAACTCAGCCAGATAAGAATAAGAATCTCTGATTAGTAGCTCTACCTTCACAATGCTCGTCATGTAGCACCTATTTCAAGGTCCCTCACTAACCTACCCAAATTAACAACACTGGCAAGTTCTCTACAGCCTGAAGTACAAAGAACCAGTAAGATGAGCTGTAAACTCATGGATTGGGTTAATACTATTGCGTACCATTGCCTTAGCTTGCCGCTTTTCCCACCTCCAACTTGCCTACAAGACCCAGTTCAATGTCCGACCAAACGCGTTACTCAATAAATCATGCCCGAATGTGATAGGATGTCAGTCTGGATAACGCATTGTCATATACTAGCACTATGGAGAGCGAGATCCAACCAAGTTACTCGAAGAGAATTAAACCGCACTTGCACACATGTCCGAAACCTCTCAAGGACTGTACCATCATCTCCCAATTCGAAGAATAGAACACACCCTTATAGCAAAACAATTTAGTCGACCCAATTGATTTCGGAGTAGAGTAGCACCTGAGCAAAAACATCAGGTGACTGGTAGCCCATGCCTGACAACATCATTCCTACCTGGACATCACAAATCACAGGTCCGTGACAACTCATTACCACACCGTCATATGGACAATAGCAGAACTAGTGCGCGTCGGAACGGAGAATTATCAGCAGCAAGTGGAATACGGTACAAAGAAAAAAGACAAAAAGAAAACTGGGACTGAGATGCTCACATTAACACGCTCAACCCTCCTCATCTCATCCTCAAGAAGTGTCAACTGCGCCGCAGTCACCCAGTGGATACAATCTACAGGGCTGCCAAAATCGTGCAAATTCTAATCAGAGACTTCAACCTGATCCAACCCAATCCTTCTTTAACCGCATTCAATCAGTGGAAACGTCATACAATTGAGAAGCTTCTGAGTTGCATTGTTACCATGTATCAATTGCCTCTTGCGCTGCTCGAACATCTCCTACTTGGCAGTGCACTCGTGCTCTACCATACTCTTCTTCGATTTCAAATGTGTCGGAAGCCACATTAGCACAATTCTTGCAGCCTGCATGTAACTTAAAGCTAATGGATTCAGGTCACTGTTTGAAGCAAAGGACTAGCTTATTAGAGGAGCTGTTTCAGAGGTCAATTATCACATAGAAATTAGTTGCTTGACATTACTCTTGCATGAAAAAGTGAGGAAGTACGCAGAGCATACTCAAGCAGACAACAGGTGATTACCAATGCAAGTGAACTCGTCAACAAACGCGTGGTCACGTTCTTGCTTCGGAAATAAGAAAGGATTTGCGGATGTCAAAGCGTAGCCATTAATCTCGTCGTAAACCATTCGTTGCTCTGGGTCGCTAAGCACCTGGACGCCAAAGATGAAACAATTGTTCAGAGATAACCAGGACGTACGCAGGAGGGAAAATGCAGCAAATTTAAAGAGGATTTGATGATCGTTACCTCGTATATTTCATTTACAAACATACAGAAATCGGTAGAGTCTGAGTTATTGCCACTGAGATCTGGGTGACAAGCTTTCATACAAGAATAATACGCCTTCTTTATTTCCTCCTGCGTTGCATCGGGTGTCTACAATAAAAGGACAAAAGAGAAACAAGTGTGACAATCAATCGCAACTTTGATGATCCCGGGCGGCAAACAACGTGAAAGCACAGAAACTAAGTCTGGAAAGTTTAAGATCTTAGAGGACAGAGTTCATAGGTAGTAAACACACCAACCCAAGCACTGAATAGAAATCCTCGCCTATGACGTCCCCGTTTAGATCTACATCCCCATCCCCACCGAACTTGGCGCGTGTTTCCACTCTCCCCATGGGTGATTTTGTACATGCTGGTGCACCCCTCATGGAGAGAAGATCACGAGGTCTAAGCCAGGAGGGGCATGCATCAGGCTTGCAATACCTCTTGCTGCTCTTGTGATCCTTGTACACCTGGGCAGGCACCCTAGAGGTGGGTGCCACCGGCAGCGTAGCTTGATATGCTGCCATTATTCTAGTAGTATCGACGAATTTAATTGGTTCTGATGACCAGAATTAACCCAATAGGGTTCTATTAAAAATAGGTCTACGCGATTGTTGTGAACAGTCCCAAAGAACAAAGCAACCTAAAGCAGCTCTGCAGAGGAGAAATCCCAGAGGAAAGAAGAATCAGACTGCTGAGGACGAATTCTAATGCAAAATAAAAATTAGCAGAAGTGCCTACTTAACCCAACACTTCGAATGACTGCAAATATTACCCCTCACGGAAATTGTGTGCGAGGAAGCTCCGCACACTAATAACATAACACTCAAGCTACGAAATCACCTGTCCGACGGAAGCGACAAATCGACAGCTCAACAGAAGAGAGCCGTCACCTGCGAGATTCCCACAACTCCCCGAGCTGAACGACTCTCCAAACCTCGAGCTGAAATCCGGTGTGATCAGAAGAACACCCAGAGATCGAAGTTGCAGCCCCACGAGAGGCGAGAATTCGTCAGCAGAAGGGGAGCAGGGCAGCGATGGCGACCATTCCGATTGCGTGCTGACAGCGATCAGCTAGGGCAGGCAGGGCAGAGGTGGGGTGGGGTGGCGAAGACGAAAGCATCGGCGAGGTGGGCAATGATGCTGCATCCCGGCCAGCCAGACGGCTCGAGGACAGCCAGCCACAGAAAAAGGTGGTGGGAAAGGAAAGTGGGGACGCTTGCAGTGATAGAAAGAAAGAATCTGAGAGAGGGAGCCCGGTGCTGCATCTGGAAGGAGGGCCGCGATTCCTCACACACCAAATCTGCGATCCCCGCCGCCGCCTCCAAATATCTCCTCTCCTCTCCCCTCTTCTTCACCTCGTCGCCTCTTCCTCGCACCGCCACCGCAAGAACTGCGCCTGTCCCTGCGCCCTTCTGCTCAAACTAGTTGATCTGACAAATTTGGTGACTTTCGATGTAAGGATGCTCTGACCCCCTTCCTGCGTTTGTTTTTTTTTTTTTTTTTTTTTTATTGTGTTTAATTTGTTGAAAAAATATATAAAACACAATAGAAGAAGAAGAAAGAAAGAAAGAAATAAGGAAAAATATGTCAGTTCCACCAATGGATTTTAATTGGTGTAATTGTCAAAAGTATAGTTTGAAGTTATTTTAAATTAAAAAAAAATGTTAGGATTAGAGAGTCTTTTGATTATTTATGTGTTTATTAGAATTTATAATTTATTTGAATTTAAATTAATTTATGATTTTTTAGAATTTATTTAGAATTTAAATTAATATATGAGTTTTTAGAATTTATTTAGAATTTATGTAAAATTTATTTAGAATTTTTAGAAGAAATTTTAAGACTTTGATAAAGAAAGAGTTTTACCATCTTGGAAGTCATTATGAAGAAATGGAGTAAGATTTAAAGGCCATGGAACAATATTTATCTAATTAGATATTTTTAAACATTATAATCGAGTAAAAAATGAAAAAATATTAGTTTTATTAGTAAAAAATAGAAGAATTGACAACTACTTTTGTCCTTGGAGGAAAAGTAGTGCATAATTCCCATATGGGTTGTAGCACCTTAGATGTAAGGAGGAGGATAATACTAAAGTAAAAATTATATCCTCAATTAAAATAAAAATTATTCACTTAAATTTTCCATTATTTACATTTCACTATCAAACTATCATAATTTATTCATAGTAACTTGGATTTATATATTTTTTATGTCATTAGAAAGATAAAAAATTGCATATTTAAAAAAATATTTTTTTCTAAGTGAAAATATTGTGAAAAAATTATGATTAGTTTTGTAATGTGTATTTTCTTAATTACACTTATTTTACTTGTTATTTTTGTTATTCTACTTTTATTTTTGTTCTTTTCTTTTCTTTTTTTTATACCACCAATTATAAGCAACTTTTAATTGAAGCCATCTCGTAATTTGGATTGAGAGGTGAATTTCATCATTAAAAAATACTATAAAAGGATATTCTTAAAAACAAAAAATTACTTTATTTTATTTTATTATTAAAAAAATCTATTGCATATTAAAAAATATTTTTTATTTATTTAATAAAATTAGTGATTAGTTGTGGTTATTAGGACCGTTTTTAACATGTCTACCATTTGCCATGACGTCTATGTAATAAAATGTCGACTATTACAATGGTCTATAGTAAGAGTAGTGGCTCAAGCAATGCTCATAATATTCAATTTACTAAATTTTATTGTTTCCTTCAACCACAAATCAAACATTATAGACAATCTAAAAGCAATGAATTTGCACATAAATGAAGTTAATCCTAAGATTGCAAGAATGCAATGTCTTTAAGTCATACATGAAACATAATATAAATTCATCAATTATGACTTTTTTAATAAGCTTTTATTGAATCTACTAATAGTGAAGCATCCATGAAAAAATAGCATGTGAGATAATAAAATAGTAAAAGTTATTAGATTTGATATAACAATAAATCATTTTCATGTTATAACACAATTAAATGGTAAAAGATAAAAATGTAGATTTTATTACAGAAGAACCTAGTTAAAAAAATATAATAAAAAAATATGGATAAAAGATGAAGAAGTAGTAAATTTTTTTGTATTAATTTTATCTTTTTATATAAAAATCTTCTACTTACTTTGTAAAGGTATAAATAAAAAAAAATAAAGTAGATTAAAAAAAATAAATAATAGAAACATATTTAAGAAAAAATTTAGAGTAGTTTGTAGCATAAATTATCTTAAGAAACTAAGAATTGATACTTAGAAAGGATTGATTGTGAACCATGGTAAAAATCAGACCCTAAGGCACAAAACCATGCACTAACAATAATTTTAGAGTTCTTTAGTTGATTAGAGAATAAAGTTTGAGAGCAGACTAAAGAAAGGTTCTTTAGGTGTTGATTTTGAGTTATTTAAGTTTATAATGACTTTATAAAGGCTTTGCAAAGTTAGAGTTGTTTTGTAGTGACTTTGGATTTTTAAGAAGTATAGAGAATTTATACAATAGAAAATTAAATGAAATTAGTAGATGATCTACAAATAAAATTTTGTGATTGAATGATCATTGTTATCTTAAATGTATTTTGTAAGTTTCATCTTGATCAAACACTTTATTTGAAGGTTATTAAAATTCAAAAGTATTGGAATCTTAGGAATTAGAGTTTAAAAGACCAGTGATGGTTTCTAAGATTTGCAGTAATCTACTAATTAGATTGATTTTATTTATTTATTTATTTATTTTTGTATTATAGTAATAAACTTTATTCCTAAAAATTATAAAAAAATTGAGAGCCATTGGATGGAGAAATCAAGAGCTGTTGGCATTAGGAGATTGGCATTAAGATTGGAGATAGACGCCAATTACCACCCAAGTAGATTATAGGATTTATCTTCTATTTAGTAAGTTAAATCTTCTTAAAATTATTTTTTCTTGTTGAAAATTAAGTAATTTGAAAATATGCAAATTTTAAATCAAAATCTATAGTTAAATTATTAGGTATTGAAGTTTCAATCTGCTATAGGATTGATTAAGGATTTATTTAAGATTTAGGATTTAATATCTGATTAGGATTAAATTTGAAAATTTAAAGGATTTTTTAAGGATTATTTTAGGATTTTCATAAGATTTGGTTATAATTAGATTAGATTTTATTTAGGATTTATTTTCAGATTTTATTAGAATTATTTTAGCATTACATTAAGATTTGTTTAAGATTATATTAGAATTTTTTAAAGATTTACTTGGAATTTATTTATAATTAATATTTTTTGTATTTTTGAAATATTTATTAGAATTTAATTAGAATTTATTTATGATTTATTTTTTTAATATTTTTTTATCTTATATTTCTCTTATAATTTTTTTAAGACTTTTTTTTGGATTTGATTAAAGTCTCATTAAAATTATTAAGCTTTAATTAGGATTTATTTAAAATTCTATTATAAATATTAAGACCTTGTTGTTATAATTTTCAATTTACCTTCAACTACTAAGCATTTGGTGTATTGTCAAGCAAGGGTTTGCGTAATATAACACCATGCGTAGATGTGCATATGTATAATGTGCAAAGTATTAAAAAAAATATGCAAAGTAAGAAACCATTGTTGTATTATATAAAAATCAACATAGAAATGCTTTAGATATCTGTCTATAGAAAGATTTGAATTTATCTTGAAGTTTAATTTACAACCCAAAATAACATATAAGATGTTTAGAAATATTCCTTGGTAACCTTGAACAACCTCAGTAAGCTTCTAATTATTCTAAGTATATCCTATTAACCTTAGAAAAACCCTAGATATATCTTGTCTTACTTTGATTAATTCTAAATAAACCTTAAATAATCTATAATATATATATATATATATATTTTAAAATCCTAAATTCTAACCAAATTCTAATCCAATTCTAATCAATTATAAATTAATTTTTAATTAATTCTTAATCAAATCCTAACTATATTTTAATTTTTAAATCTTAATTAAATGTCAACCAAATTCTAATAAAATCCAAATCAAATCTTTAATATTAAATTCTAATCAAATTCTAATTAAATTTTAATAAAATCTTAAATCCTAAATTTTAAATTTTAATCAAATTCTAATGAAATCTTAATAAAATCTTAAATCTTAAATTTTAAATTTTAATCAAATTCTAATCAAATCTTAAATCCTAAATTTTAAATTTTAATCGAATTCTAATCAAATCTTAAATCCTAAATTCTAAAATAATTCTAATCAAACCTTGTGAAAGAAAGATTTAAGCTCTCTTGAAGGGTGTTAACAACCATCTACTTATCAAATCTCCAAAAAATTGAATTATTGCCATATTATTATCTATGACATTGCTTTTAGTTCTAAATTTTTAAAATTCAAATCTATGATTAAATCTAATTAATTTAGTTAAATCTAATATAAATCTATATATATAGTCATTTGATCTACAAGATACACCAACTAGTTTGATCCAAAATTATCTATACAACTAAAGATCTAACACATAATATATGATTTTGCTCCCTGAATACCAAGGATCTTAATACTAATTATATAATATTATAAAATCATATATATATTAGTCTTAAATTGACTTCTTAAGTCTTCTTGGTTCTTTCAATTATACTTTTAATCTCTTACATCTTTTCACTACTTTCTAATAATAAAATCCACAATAACAACAACTTATACAAATGAAAGTGAAAGAAGAGAAGATTCAAAGTACTTGCTACCTCCCAAAGTCTAGCCGCCATCTTAATTTCAACCTTTATTTTAATGAGATTTTTCATCTATTATGGCAAAAAAATCATCCAATTCAAAAGGTTGTTCAATCAATCAAATATTATTATTACAAAAAGTACAACAATTACATAGGATTTATTCTACAATGGTAATTTTACTATCCTAAATTATTGGCCTATTACATATCAAATTAAGAAATCTTGAATCTTAAATCTTAATCAAATCTTAATAAAATCTTAAATTTTTTTAAATCAAATTTTTAATAATCATAACCAAATCTTTATCAAATCCTATAATAGATTAAAATCTTAATAATTAACAATTTAATTATTAACTTTGATTAAAAATATATACATATTTTAATATCTTAGTTGATAATAAATATAATAAAATTAAAAAGAGAAAAATTTCATAATTTGCTTAAATATTAGTCAACATCCTTCTCTAATATTTATAGTAATTTCTTATGTAATAGTGTATGGAAAAGATAATTATATAGATAGTTAAAATCATAGAAGTTTTTAGAATTGGAATTAGGTTAGTGGACCAAATAGGATCCATCATAGAATATTCTAAAAGAATTTAGAATAATTATTTAGATAGGGCCCACTATAGAACATTCTAAAAGAGTTTAAGGTGGTTATTTAGGTGGAGTCCATCGCCTATGAACATTCTAAAAAGTTCATGGTAGTAGGAGAAGGTATAAATAGGACTAGCTAAGGCCTTCTGAGGCATCTGGTTAGGTATGGCTTTAGACTTTTTTTTTTAGTAAAATTTGATTTTGCATTCTTTTGTTCAATTCTATTTTGTTTTGTTTCGGTCTACTCAATTGTCTTTTATGTTCTATTTTGTGTAGTTCCGTTCAATTTCGTTCTAGTCTATTTTGTCCTATTTTGTGATGAAGTTTTATATTATTGTGGAATAGAAGGATCTTGGATTTTTGAGATAATTTGGTCTTATTTCATCTTAGCACAATGTTACGGACATACATATTTACTCCAATAATTATTTAGATAAAATGAATAAATAGAAGTAGATAAAAAATAAATAAATTTGATAATATTTTATAAAAAAGCTTTCTAGAAGCTTCATAGACATAGTTTCACCTTTATATATGTCCAAAGGTGATTGATAGGTTGAACACTTGGCCAACAAGTTAGCCATGTGTCATATGTATTAGACGCTTATAATATAAGCTAATCATGTAGTGCATGTATAAAAAACTTGTCTTATAAATTAAAACATGTGTCTTACAAATTAGACATGTGTTAGAAGTCTTATAGAATATTGCCATATAGCTCGTAGTTAGATAGTATATATAGGAGGAAGAGTGAAGTTTTCTTTACTATGAGGGTAAATTTTTTCTTCAATTCAAATTATAAGAATGGCTTCAATTAATAATTGCTTATAATAGATGGTATAAAATAGAAGATATAATAAAAAAAAGAAAGAAAAATACAAAATAAGTGAAATATATACAATCAAATAATTATACACAACAAAAATAGTCCATAGTTTGTTTATTAAGATTTTATTTAATAAAAAATAAAATTAAATATTAAAAAATATATTTTATTATCTTTTTAATTTTATTATCTTTTTAATAACATAAGAGACATGTAAATCCAAATTATAATGAGTAAGTTATGAAAGTTTAAAAATAAAAAGTGAATAATTAAAAAATTACGTAAAAATATTTTATCTTAAAGATAATTTACTTATAGATCAAGAATTTGAGCCTCACCAAGGCTCACATATAGTATATATGGATTGCCTAAAGAGACCTTGAGGTCTTAGTCTTATCTTCTTCTCTGCATCTAAGGTGCTACAATCCATATGTAGCTTGTGCACCTCCCTTCTTACAATGACTAGATAAGTTGCTAGTCCTCTTATTTTTTACTAATAGAACTCATATTTTTTGCATTTTTGACTTCACCATAGTATTTAAAAATATCCAAATAGCCCATGGACCTTACATAGTAATCAAATCTTATTCCATTTTTTCATAATGGCCCCCAAGGTGATAAAACTCAATTTTACCAAGGTCTTGAAATCTTTTCTAAAAATTTCTAAAATATTCTAAATAAATTCTAAAAAATCTTATAATATTTTTATAATACTTATATCTATTTAAGACTATATTTGATTTACTTCAATGATTTTTTATAGTAATAAAATAAATTTTAATTTACTAAAAATCTTATTTTTTTATATAACTAGCTATAAAGATATGAAGATTATTTTTTATGCTTCTTTTAACTACTAATTAATCATTGATAAGATTTCTATAAGTAATACATATAGATAAGAGGCGAATAAAGATATTAGTTTCAATAATTAATCCTTAATATTTAATAATAAATAAAAATATGAAATCAACTAAGATAATTGTTTCATGGATTTATTGAGATTCTATTTTTATAATTTTTCTTTTAATAAGACTTTTGTAACTTATAAATAATTATTAATTCTAACAAATAATTAAATAGTCAAAAATTCTCTAATCTTAATATTTTTATAATTAAATGATTTAAAATTATATTTTAAATTAATCTACTAATTAAGATGCATTAGTAGAACTTACATATGGCAATCATTTAGATATTATTTATAAAATAGAAATAATCCAACTCTTGATTTTAATACAATCTATAAAAAATAAAAATAAAAGGTATAAAAATATATATTATTATCTAATAGAAGAAATAAAATTTAAGAAAAAAATTACTAAAGCATTGAATTTAAAATATAAAAGAACAACTATTTGATCTAGACTCAACCTATCTCCACATGTAGTAACTTTTTGCTCAGTTATTAGCTTAATATTTGATAGCACCTATGTTTCTATTAAAATTTGAAGTGGAAATTACATGATTGTAAATTCATAATAACAAAATTGACTTCTATATACCACATAGAAGACAATTATGACTTAAGAAAAAATACTTAACCATACTTGCCATCTTTTTCTTGAGCTTAACATCATAATATATTGAAGATATAAGTAATTATAGATTTAACTTAGAACTATTAATATATATATATATATATATATATATATATGAATATTAGTATTAGAGTCAATATTCACACCTTATATTTCTTACAACGACTTCTATTAGTTTGTGTAGAAAAGTCTTCTCCATCTAATGTTTTGAGTTGAATTGAATTATTATGAGAGACTTCTTTAATAACATAAGGCCTAGTCCAAAGTGCATCAAATTTGGCTAGAAATTCTAATTTTTTAGCATCTTAAACCATCATCCACATCTTTAGAGTATATATATATATATATATATATATATATATATATATATATATATCTATATATTTTAATCTTCTTATTGAAGATCTCCTTCCCTCTCTTCTAAGTAGTTTCTAAATGTCCAAATCATTCTTTTAAAGATTGAAAAGTATTCAATATTTTGTCAATAGCAATGCATAAAAATAGGGCTTTAAACTCTATAAATTGAATGTAAATAAATTTTTCTTCATAAGTATTTTTTTCTAACTATTTGTCAAAATTATCTTCATTTTCATATTCATATAATCCAAGACCAATGTATTTTATTAGCAAAATAGTTGAAATTAAGTTTGATTGAATAAAACTACTTTGATTGGCTTCCATAGATATTAGTATTTTTTCTAATAGAGCTAAAGATTGGAGTCTAAAGTAACTAGATATTATAGTTTTTGTATAATTTTTTAAATGTCTATAAGTAAAGTAAGGCTTAAAAGCCCTTCAATTTTTTATTCCTTTAGATTGCTTCAATGATCTTCTTTTTAATAAGAGAGGGTAACTATTTACTTTTTCATATAGATGTATCATATAAAATGATATTATATAATCTATACTTTTTGCTCATATACAAAGGTCACGAATTTGACCTAAAAATTGAAGAGGCCTTTGATTAACTAATCTTACTTTCATAAATGCCTTGTAAGTGATTTTTAAATCCAATTTATTTATAGTAGATTCAAGCAGAATATTGATGCTACTTCCATTATCTATTATGATTTCAGATTTTTTTTTTTATTTACTAACTTCACATCTATTTCAACAAATCTATATTTTTTATTATTTTTTTCTTCTTCTTAAGTAATATTTTTTTTAAATCATCAATTTTAATTTTAGCTATTCTTTCCATTTGCTTGATTTTTTTCTATAATATAACTCCTTCTTTGAGGTCTTTTTTTTATTCTTGGTGCTATTTGAATTAATTGTCTAAAAAACATTTTGGCTCTAATTTTACAAAGATTTTACCATATATCATAAGATTTTATAAGATTAAAGGTTTTATTAGTTGTTGGTTGTTTCAAAAAGGTGTTAAAAGTCCAATGTCCTCCTTTGCCTACAAATTCGTATTCTTCTACATCAAGTTTAACTATAGAAGAAGTTTATTTGTTTTTTTTAATTTTTTTAGTTATTTCTTGAGTAATTTCTAATAATTCTATAAATTTAGAAATTTTTTTTGAAGTATCTATAGATACCTCATCTTTTTCAAGTTGTGCTAAATCTATTAGTTTTTTTGGCATTTATACTTTTATTTATAATTAAAGAAGATAAATATGTATTTTTAAGGAAGATCTTTTTGCTATCTAGTTGTTCTAAGTTGGATTGAAGAGATGGTAAATTTGATGTAGAAGATACATCAAGTTGAGCCATTATGTATCTAACATCTTGAAAAGTTTGTTGATGTTGGTTTTGATTTTGGTTTTGGTTTTAAATATATGCTATAGATCTTTGCAATATCTTACGATTGATTTAAACTATCATTAAAGGATGATGATTTTGACCATTTCTTGAAAGTCCATAGTACATATTTGATGGATCTTTTTTAATAATACAATCTGCAAATCTAGTTCCTTCATATTTCTTCTAGCTTGGTTATTATAATTTTTTGAAGAAGAAGTTGAAGGAATAGTTTGATTGGATCTTCTACAACAATCCGTAGGATAAAAACCTTCACAATTAGAGCATATAACTCCATTTCCAATCCAACATTGACCTACTTAATGTGGCTTTTTTCAAGTAGGACAAGATATGATATTATTCTTTTGGTTTAAAGAAAAATCAGGATTCCCTTGTTTTAATTATTGAAGATATTTATATAATTGAAATAGATTTTTTTTTCTATATGTTGTTATTATAGGAATTGTGGACAAAATTGTATCATGTGGTTCACTTCTTTATAATTTATGCACCACAATCTAAAGGTATAAATTTTCAATTTTTGGTATCAAAGCTCTATAGTTGAAGTTTGATTTTTGACAAGGCAAGATATTTATTCACAAATGGCTTCTATAATATTTATTATTTTAATTTTGATCACATTATTAGCTTGACTTACTTCATTTTAAAATTATTCCAATCAAATATCATTGAAGATCTTAAAAATTATATTAAATAATAATCATAATTGATTATTAAACTAGTGACAGTTACTTCTATAAACCTTTCTATATCGATTGCTGGATCTTCATTGAAAGATCCACTAAATCTTAAAAGGGTAGGTAAAATTGATGCCTCTTGTGATCTTGAAGGTATTAGAATTAGTAATCCCCTAGGCAATATTATTGAGTCAATTTGGATATTGGTTTAAAAATTTTGGTTATTTTCATTGGCTATATTAGTTCTTGAAATTGAAAATAGTAAGGATTCTATTTGAAGCTATAAAAGATGTCTTATATTGAGCTCCATCTCAATAGAAGCTTGGAACATCTTACTACCAATCTTTTCTAATAGGTGGATTTTTAAAATTATAGGTTCAATATCTACTCCGGATTGTAAAACACATCCAAATTATAAAATAAGCTCAATAAGAGGATAAACTACCTTAGACTTAATTCTAGGTAGCATATAATTAAATATATGGTTTTCAAATAACTCAAGGTAAAAGAACTTAATAGGTGGTTTAAAACAAAACAAATAGTCTTTAAATTATTTTTATTTTTATTTTATAAAATAACATAATTTTTTTTTCTTCTTACATATTTATAAGGTACGTGATTTAATTATATATTAAGATGAAATCTTGTGCCAATCTCAAATTAATAGTCTCATCCAATAATTAAATATTTTTCACAAGTGATGTATAAAGTCTAATTAAATACCAAGTTAAGATCTCATGCCAATCTTAATATGGCAGATTCATTTATTAATTGGACTTAATTCATAATTCAGAGATTAAAAAACAAGGCCAAGGATAATACAAGTAGTTTAAAATTTTTAACAAGTAGATACTACAAAAATCAAAAGGACCAATGTCATATTACATGTCTTTTTGCTTTAGAATGTATTAGGCACTTAGTTCTAAAAGGTAAAGTTATTTATTATAATTATCTAAGAAACCTAATAGGATTTAACTATTAAAAAAGAATGAATTTGAATTTTAATACAAAAAGGTTTAAAATAAATGCAAAGTTGTCAAAAACACTCTTTTTAATTACCTCAACTATATAAAAATCCTAATTGTCTTAATATTTTTCCTTTCTTGTAACTTCTAATTTTCTCTCTAAATCCTAATCTTAGGCAATGAGCTTCAACTAGTTATAATTTTTAATTTAATATCATGGATATATATATTTATTCCAATAGTTACTTATGTGATTAGATAGAAATAGGTAAATATAGATTAATTTCATAAAGTCTTCTAGAGAAACTTCTTAGAAGCTTTATAGATGAGGTTTTGACTTTAGATATGTTTGTAGGTTAAAAACTTGGCCAACAAGTTAACCACGTATTGATAGCTTATAGAACAAGTTAATTCCATGTAGTAGTTTATAAAACAAGCTAACTATGTGGCGCATATATAGATAACTTGCCTTGTAAGTTAAGACATGTGGATAGCAAAGTCAAGACATGTTGGAGATCCTATAGAATATCACCACATAGCTTCTAATAAGAGAGGCAAGAGTGAAGCCTTTTTTATTCTTGTCAACACCTTTCTAGTACTTAGTCTTATTTTAAGACTTTTTAGTCCTCTTATTTTTGGCAATAGCCATTCTAGTTCAATATTATATCATCTTTGAGTGACTTTCTAATTCCTTTTAATGACACAAAATCTATTATACACACTACTTACTTTTAAATAAAAAATCTTATTTTCTAAGATTGATCTTTTTCTTAAAGAAAGTGGATTACTTCTCTTTGTAGAAATTTTTATTAGAAGTTACAGATAACCTTCTTTTAATTTAACTTTTTGAATTTGTTTGAATTTTCTATGGAAGAAAAGATTATAGATGCTACTCTAAGCAAAAGTGAGAATAGATTTGTAACTATTACAGATCTTTATGAGCTTGTCAATAATCTAAGAGTAGAAATCTTACATATTTCTAATGTGGATCATAGAAGTACTATGCCTACCCCTATGGAAGAAGTTCAAAGTTTGTAGCAAGAAGTTGTGCAGTTGAAGGAAGCAAGTAGATCAATCTCACAACCAAATTCAAAGAGCTTTGCTTCTGCAAGTATGACAGGGATAAGCATTACTATGCTTAAGAAGTTTGATGGAATAAGATCAAAATTTTGAAGATTTTTACAACAAGTCAAGTTCTATTTAAGGTTGCATCCTTTCCAATACCTCAATGAATTTACTCAAGTTGGATTCATAGACGTACTTCTATCAGGAAGTACTTTCTTTTGGTTTACATCTTTAATGGAAAAAGATTTGGAATTCTTTTATGATTTGAATTCAATCTTAGAAGTATTTATGGCCTTATTTAGAGAGAGTGATTGAGAAAGAGTAGCAAAGATCAATCTTTTGTTTTTATGGCAAGGATCACAGTCAGACATCATATATGCTGCTGAATTCCAAAACCTCACTTGCTATGTGGACTGAAATAATAAAGTCCTTATCAATAAATTTTGATGTTATTGATAATACAAAAGATAGAATCTTTGGAATAATTTATTGCTCAAGCCATTACATGTAACAATCAATTATTTGAAAGACATCAAGAACAAAAATATGGTTGGAAAGGAACAAATCAAATAATGACAGTAGCTCTTAAGTTTTTAGAAACTTATTTATCAAAACCAGAACCAATGTAAATTAATATAAGTTTTAAATCTCTCACAAAGCAAAAAAAGAGTTGAGCAGACAACATCAAGAGGGCTTATGTTTATATTGTGGAGAAGCTAAACATACTGCTTAATATTGTCTAAAGAAACAATGTAATTACAAAATGAGAAGTAAAATTGCCAAAAAAGATAATATATCAAAAAACGAGTTGCTCCAACTACAATAGGAATCATGCAATTAGAATCATATACAACATCTAATAAAGGTTCTATTCTCTCCTCTAATCTCTTACCTTATTTTACAATAGAAGTCTATTTAGGATCAAAAAATCACAAAATCTCAGCCTTGTTGGATTCAAGAGCCTCAACTTGTTTTGTAGATGAAAACTTTGTAAAAAAAAAAAGATATATTCTTAGTTAAGAAAATCAAACTTGTGCATGTAGAAGTAATAGATGGACGTTCATTGTCTTTTGAGGATGTTATACATAAAAATATTTCCATAGAAGTAGTAACAAGTGGTCACGATAGTTTAATAATATTTAATATGATTAAATCTCTATCTAATCTAATCATTTTAGGATTATTGTGGTTACAAAGATATAACCTTTAAATAAATTAGATTTCTTACAATCTTGATTTCTCCCATAGTTTAGTCCAAGGTCTTGCTAGGAAAGTAGAAATCTACAAGTCTATTATATCTAAATTCTTATTGGTAGGTGCAAGAGCTTTCATGCATGTCACAAATGAAGGGCCATCTTTTATTATATATGCCATGCCCATTATTAATGGTGAGAAGATATTAAGTGGTATTTCTAGCTATTATTAAGATTTTTAAGATGATTTTTTTAAAAAAATGTAGATATTCTTCCGGAGCATTGTGCTTATGATTGTACCATCAATCTTCAAAAAAGAATTCAACCACCATTCCAAAAAATCTATAGCCTATCACAAAATGAGTTAATTATACTCAAAGAATATATTGATAAAAACTTAATTAAGAACTTTATATGCCATTCTAAATTTCTAGTCGACACTTCTATCTTATTTGTAAAGAAAAAAGACAGATCTTTAGATATGTGTGGATTATTGAGGACTTAACAAGATCACCATGAAGAATATGTATCTTCTATCTTTGATTTTAGGACTTCATGATTAACTAAATTAAGAAAAGATCTTTCTCAAAATAGATCTACGAAGAGCATATAACATGGTCCGCATCAAAGAAAGAGATGAATGGAAGACTGCTTTTTGTAAGCCTAAAATCCACCACTCTATGGATTTAATACTACACAACGAGCTCAAGAGGTAGAATGGAAGAACTCCCAATTGTAAAATTTTTAGGTTAATTAAAATGTAGGTGTTTGTAATTCAATTAAAATTAATTCCTTCCAAACAATGGTTACTGATATTAAATTAAAATATCAGATGAAATTCACCACACAAAAAAGGATAAAAGTAATTAATTAAGTTTTTCTTATTAATCCACAATAAGAATAAAAACTTAAGTTTAAATCAAAAGTTAAAAGTTAAAGTTAAAAGTTAAAAATTAAAGTTAAAATATTAAATTCAAAAGTTAAAGTTCAAAGTTTAAAAATTTAAGTGAAAATATTAAAGGTTAAAAGTTAAAAGTTAAAATTTATTAGTCAAAAGTTGAAATTTAGAGATTACGAATTACTGTGAAGATAAAAGTAAAAATAAAATAAGAGGGGTAAAAGCGAAGGTACCTTGACAATGCCAAGGATTGAAGGCAGCGACCCCCTTCTACTCCAAAATTCGCCAAAAATTTTAATTAGCTCCACATTGAATGATTCGTAGGTTGTTGCAAGGTTAACTTAAAGACACTCCTGCCTCAACAAATCTCATTGCAATCTAGTGATCCAATGGTGAGAATTGCTCCTTTGAAGTTGAGTGTTCCAAACTGCCGTGGCGACCAACCCCCTTCACTTAGAAATTTTCAAAAAATTCAAATTGTCTTCAAATCCAGCGAAACTTGTGCCCTTCAAAGTTTAGCTTACAAATCTTGATGCTCCCAAAATTTCAAACGAATCTAGTTATTAGGCACTGAGAAATGCATTCCCAAACTCGATTAATCCAAACTGCGAAGGCAGTCGACCCCCTCACACTCAAAATTTCACCAAAAATTCAGTTCAACTCCAAATGGAGCGAGCTTTACCTTGTTGGAAAGCTAACAACAAAATCTACAACCACAAAAAAAATCACATTGGAACTAAAACAATTGAATGACTGATGGAGGGAAATCTGAGGCTCTTGAAACCCTTAGAGTAGTTGGGAGGCCAAGGGAGCTATTCACCACAATGAAACGTGTTTTAAGACCCAATGACTATCATCCACAACTCGAAATCCATGGACACCCACCTACAAAATTCACAATGAGATTTAAAATCTAAATGAAATTAAAATTAGGGTTTTTGGCCAAATTTTAGCATGGTTTTGCCCTTCACCAAAAGAGGAGAGAGAGAGGGCTTGGAAAACCAAGCCTCTCTTATACAATTGAGTGGAGGCTTGTAGAAGGGTGACTACATCTCCACCCTTGATTTTTCAGATCCCTAATCTAGATCTACGGCCTTCATTCATCCAAGAGCCAATCTTGTTATCAAGACTGATGGCTCTTGTAAGTGGTCAAGAAGGCATTTTTTTGTAAATCTAACTTCACTATTGTGTTCAAAATACCTTTTTAAGCTAAGATCGACTACTCAAATGCCCCAATCCATACTCAATTATAATTTCCATGGAAGTTTTTACTTACAAGGATTTTGGCAATTTTTTTATGAAATTCTTCAAAATGAGAACTTCATTGCTTTTCTTGTATTTTGAAGAAGAGGTTGCTGATCTTGTTTTCTTCACTCCACGAGGTAAATCCGGTGCCACCATTGCATTAAAGAGACTCCCATTAAGTAGAAGAACCACCATGCCGCTTAAATTTGCCGAATTTGGAGGAAAAATTCAAAATTACCATTACTAACTTTCCTAAATCTTTTAGAGAATTATAATTCCAATCCCTAAATCATGTGAATGATTATAGACGTACTCATTGGCTTTTAGTCAACCCTTATAGTAATGACTAACAACCTCTAAATTATTAAACTAACTAAGTTGCTATTCTAATTTTCTAACTCTTGTTACTTTAGTCCTAATTAACCTAATTCAAGGAATTAGGCTATGATTTATACCATGAGGGGTTGTAATCCTAAAAATTCTATAAAACTGAATTCTACTTATATAAATCCTAATCTAACATGTTTAATTATCATAAAATAAGAAAATAACAAAAATTTAAATTTTAAAGTATAATTGAGAGTTGACACTTTTTAAACTAAGTATGGACATTTTGAATATAATGTCATACTTTTTAGACTCACATATGTACCAAATGCTTTTCAACATCTAATGAATGATGTCTTTTGTGAGTTTCTTGATGATTTTATTGTTTGTCATTTGGACGACATTTTAATCTATTCTAAGAACATAAAAGAGCATGAAGTTTATGTTTGTCATGTATTATAAAAAGTAAGGGATGTAGAATTATACACAAAGATGGAAAAGTGTGTATTCCATACTATTCAAGTTGACTTTTTGAGATACATCATTTTCAATGAAGGCCTTATGATAGATCCAAAGAAAGCCCAAACTATCATAGATTGGAAGATTTCAAGAATAGCAAGAGATGTACAATGATTTTTGGGCTTTGCCAATTATTATCGAATCTTTATTAAAAATTTTTCTAAAGTTGTAGCTCCACTTATATGTTTAACTTGTAAAATCAAACTTGAGTAGAATAAAGAAGCCAAAGTATCATTTTTTGCTTTAAAGAAAGAATTTATTTCTATATTAACTTTGTATTGCATCAACTTTTCTTAGGCATTCTTTATGGAAATAGATGCATTAGACTTTACTTTGGGTGCAATATTGTCACAAATGGAAATAGATGATAAATTCCATCTAGTAAATTTCTATTTTAGGAAATTTTTAGCAGTCGAGATTAACTATGAGATCCACAACAAAGAACTTCTTGCAATTGTGGATTCATTTTAAGAATGGCATTATTATCTAGAAGGCACTTCAAGTCCAATCAAAGTATATATAGATCACAAGAACCTCAAGTATTTCATATCAGCACATATTTTGAAGCATTATCAAGCCCGTTGGAGCATGTTATTATCAAGATTTGATTTCAAGATCACATATCAACTTGAAAAATAACAAGGTTTATTAAATGCTCTTTCTAGACATTCTTATCTTATACCAAAAGAAAGAAATATATCTTTTGATCAACAAACAACAATCCTCTTAAAGCTAAAGCATTTTCATCTTCAAGCAATGAAATCAACATTGACTATTGATTCAATTTTTGTCAAAAAAATGCAATCAAGTCCTTTGATCTTCTTATTCATGATATTAAAAATCTTTCTTTTAAGTCTCATGATATTTCAAAGTTCAAGTTTAAAAACAATCTACTCTATTTTGAATGATGTCTATATGTTCCCAAACAAAAAGCACGTTTATATGTTCTTCAAGCATATCATGACTTTTCAACTCTAAGATATTTTGGATACAACAAGACTTTAGAGCTTATATCCAAAGATTATTAAAGCTGCAAATGTGGAATGCCATAAAAAACTTTGTCTAATCATGTAATGTTTGTTTAAGATCAAAAACTTCTTGTCATCGATCCTATGGACTCCTCCAACCATTGCCAATATTCAAACAACCATGGTCTTCTATTTCTGTGGATGTATTACAGATCTTCGAAGTTTAAGTTTATATGACTCTATATTTGTAATTATAGATGGATTCATCAAAATGATATATTTTGTAGTATTTAAAAAATCTATTTTAAGTGAAGAAACATCTAAGTTTTTTATTGAAAATATCTATCACTATCATAGATTGTCAAAGGATATCATAACAAATAGAAAAATTCAATTTGTATTAAGATTCTAAAGAATCATGTTTAAGATTCTAAAAGTGGATATAAATCTCTCTTTGGCTTTTTATTCTCAAATTGATGGACAAACAAAATAGATGAGTCAAATTCTAGAGTAGTATTTGAGGTATACCATGAATTATCATTAAGATGATTAGACAACTTTTTTGCCATTGGCAAAGTTTACATAAAATAATTTGGTACATTCTTCTACTCAATAAACATCTTTTCTTCATCAATTATGCTTATCATCTATGACTTGATACTTTTGACTTTTTAAAAGTTGATAATTTTACAGAAAAAGATTTAATAAATTATTTTTTAAAGCTACATACAATAATGAAGATATAATTAAAGGAAGTTCAAAAACGACAAAAGACTAATGTGGATGTCTATTGCAAAGAGTTACCATAATTCAACGTAGGTGATAAAGTATGGTTACTTCATTGCAATATGAAGACTACTCATCTTTGTAATAAGTTGGACTATTGTAGGCTGGATCTTTTTCTATTTGTGAATAAATCAATCTTGTTGCTTATGGATTATATCTACCAAAGTCTATAAAGATTCAACATGTATTTCATGTATCCCTTCTTGAGCCGTATAAGATTGTGAATATCTTGAGAAGAAGACAAATGCCATCTCTTCTTATAAAAGTAGATAATAATCAAGAATTCAAGGTAGAAGAAGTCTTAGACTCAAGGCTGTACCAAAATAGATTGGAATATCTTGTTCATTAGCGTGGATATAATATTAGTGAATGTATATAGGAGCTATTAAAGAATCTTGTAAATACAACAAAGAAAGTTGAAGTCTTTCATCAACAACATCTATCAAAATTAAGATGAAGAATTATAAAGACTCATGAAAGATGATGACCGCTCCTCATAAAATTCATCTCTAAAAGAAGAGATAATATCATAGTGTTATATTACGTGAAGTATGGCTCGAAAATGCACTGAGCACCTGATTGTAGAAGATAAAAGAAAAATTGCAACAACAAGTCCTAACAATTCTAATAGATTCTTAAATAAATTATAATTAAAGATTAGAATTTAATTAATTATAATTCTTAAATAAATTATAATTAATCTTTTATTATATCTTTTATAATTAATCAAACTCTAATCAAATCTTAATCAAATCCTAAATAAATCTTTGTTAAATCCTAGACAAATCCTAATTGAATTCTAATCAAATCCTAAATAAATCCTAACCAAATCTTAGACAATTCTTAATCAAATCTTAATTAAATTTTAACCAAATCCTAATCAAATCCTAAATAAATTCTAATCAAATCTTAAATAAATCCTAATCAAATCTTAAATAAATTTTAGTCAAACCTTAGATAAATCCTAATCAAATCTTAAATAAATCTTAATTAAATCTTAAATAAACCTTAGTCAAATCTTAGACAAATCCTAATTAAATCCTAATCAAATCCTAAACAAATTCTAACTAAATTCTAATCAAATTTTAAATAAATCCTAGTTAAATTCTAAATAAATTCTAATCAAATTCTAATCAAACCTTAAATAAATCCTAGTAAAATCCTAGACAAATCCTAATCAAATCCTAAATCTAATCAAACCTTAAATCAAATCCAAATCCTAATCCTAACCATAAATCAAATTCTAAATCTTAACCTAATCTTAATCCTAAATAAATCTTAAACAAAAAAAAATCCTAACCCTAATCCTAATCCTAAATCAAATCCTAAATCCTAATCAAATCCTAATTAATCCCAAGTAATTTCAATAGCAAATTTAAACCTCAATAACTAATGAGTGTATCACTGATTTTAACTCAAGATTTGCACATCTCTTAAAAATTAAGTTGAAAATAAGCAAAAAAAATTTGAAGAAGATTGAACTCACCAAAAAGAAGATCAATCCTAAAATCTGTTCAAGTGTTGGCTACCTTCCTGCTCAAATCTAAATGATAAAATTCCAGTGCCAAAATCTCCCTTTTAAACCATTTAATTCTTTTCAAATTTCATATATGTGTAAAAAATCAAGTCTATTATTCTTACAAATAAACTTTACTCCAATCCAACTAGTAGATTATTAAAGATCTTAAAAACTCTAATTGCCTCTCAAAGTTCAATTTCTCAGACCTCAATCTACTTGAAATTCAATAATTGTTAATTCACCATCCGATCAAGCTTAAACTTATAATATATATTGAGCACATATATATCTACAAAATTTTAAAATTTCACCCATAAATCTACTACCAAACTTACAAAATTCTCTAAAAAATATTACCTATTTTATTTTATAAATCTAGAATCACCCAAAACAAACCCTGACTTTACAAAGCTCTTATAAAATCAATACATATTTTAATCACTTAAAATTAATGTTCAAAGAAATCCTATCAAGTCTACTATCAAATTCTATTCTCTCATTGCAAAAAAGAACCTCTAAACTACCATATGAGCTCGGTTTTATGGCATGGGGTCTGATTTCGACCTAAGTTCATAACCGATCCTCTTTGGGTATCAACTCTTGGGTTTCCAAGGTAATTTTTGCTACAAACTATTCTTAATTTTTTTCCAAATATGCTTATATTGTTTATTTTTCTAATCTACCTTATTTTGGTCTAATGAAGTGAATAGAAGCCTATTTTGTAAAAAAGACAGCATTAGCACCTTTAATTTTTTTACCCCTTGACTATTATCTATTTTTCTAAGATAATTTATTATAATATACTTGAAATAAGATCTTCAAAAATATGATATTTTTTTCATCTTTTCACCTATTAGCCGTTTTACATCATGACAATGGACATATATATTTATCCCAATAATTACTTATATGATTAGGTAGAAGTAAGTAAATATAGATTAATTTCATAAAGTCTTCTAAAAAAACTTCCTAGAAGCTTCATAGATAAAATTTTGACTTTAGATGTGTTTGTAGGTTAAAAACTTGGCCAACAAGTTAATTACATATTGGTAGCTTATAAAACAAATTAACTCCATATAACTGCTTGTAAAACAAGCTAATTATGTGATGCATATATAAATAACTTGCCTTGCAAGTTAAGACATATGGATAGCAAAGTTAACACATGTTGGAGGTCCTATAGCATATCACTACGTAGCTTCTAGTTAGAAAGTATATATGGAGGCAAGAGTGAAGCCTTTTTTTATTCTTGTCAATGCCTTTCTAGTCCTTAGTCTTGTTCTAAGTCGTTCTAGTCTTCTTATTTTTGGCAATAGCCATTCTAGTTCAATATTATATCATCTTTGAGTGACTTTCTAATTCCTTTTAGTAACACAAGAATGTATTGAGGATTTTTTTTCTTTAAGATTTATGTCCTTAACATTTAACCATCTAATTATTGTAAAATTTTACATACTAGTGAAAAAATATGTCTTCTATATGCTTAGAAATTTTAATTCAATCCAACTTACAAATTATGAGAAAAATGAAAAAAAAACCATGCTAGTGTCTCTTAGCTACAAACTTAAAGGTTGATAATAAAGTTTGAGCAATAATTTCTTTATCTCTAATTATTAATTTCAGCCCCAAATTGGCATATAGCTTGATATATTAGTCTACTAAAACCATGCCAAATTTCTCTTTGTTTCAATAAGTAGGTCTTTAGATATTATAAAAATCCTATATAATCCTAAACTACCAACTTTTGGTATGTCTTTGTACTAATAACTAAATATCTTTCAATTACATTGTTAGAATAATACAAAAATTTACATACAATTAGCACATCTATTTAAATATGTATTGATAAAATTTGAACTATAGATTTTGTTTGCATTGCACAAATCAGCCAATAGTACAAATTCTAAATTTATTGCATAAATTCAAAGTCACCAATACAAACCTTAATTTTGCACAATGATTACAAAGTCATCTCAAACCTATAAAAACAAGCTTTATAACTTTGAAACAAGCTTAAATCCAAGTCTTTGATTCAATTCTCTAATCTCCAAAATCTCTCCTATTTTATCCTAAGCAATCATTTTAGTGGCTAGAAGTCTAATTTTAAGCCCTATCCACAAACATTTGTCCCTTGGATATCAATCCAATCTTTTCTAAGAATATTTTAGCACAATCCTATTCTTAATTTTATTTTAAAATTAATCATATTAAATATATTATCTAATCTATTTCATTTTTATCAATTTATGATCTTTTTAAGATATTAAAAGAGTTTTTTAAAACCAAAAAGGTAAATTTATTAACCGACTTTTAATCTATTAGCTATTAAAACAAGAAAAAAAACAAAGAGGCTTTCATAAAGATCTTATTTAAATATTTAGTATTATTATTGAACCAAGATGATAGAATATAAATCATAATTTCATTTTTGTTCATATTTTTACCATATAGTTATTTTATAATACAACATTTATGTCTTCTAAATTTGTACATCTTTTAGTATGCACAAATAGAACCATTGAATTTGGCTCACATCATACCACTTCATTCTCAATATTTGATCCATCTTTATCATTTTTAATATCTATTTCAATATTATCTTCCACTTTTACAATATTGAATCCTTCAATAAGATCTTCTATATTTATTAGTCTATCTCGCCTCTTAAAAATCTTCACTCATTTCTCAACAATAGATATTTTTAACCTTACGGCATTAAACTTTCTTAATAAATATGTGGCATTATCATAAATTGTTATTACTACATATAATTCAAACCAATATTTTAAAAACTTTCATAAAGCACTATGTTGATTATTTGTATTGTTGTCATAAACAAGCATCCAATCACCTTCTTCAATTGCTCTAGGCCTCCATCAATGTTGTTTATAAAATCTAGCATTGTTTTCTAACCTTGCATTTTATGATTGCTCGTTTTACTTATTCCAAATTAATCTAATGGAAATAAATCCGTATAGGGAGATTTGAATACGGGGAATGACTAGTTGCTTAAGCGTTCACGTTAGGGTCACACAATCAATTACCTCCTCAATGTATCGTCTCTATTTCCAATATCTAAACACACAAGGAAACTATAATCTCCTCCTTTATCTTTTCAGTCTCTTCCTTATAGCAATTCAGTCATACCAATAACTGCTATTTCTACCAATATATTCACCCTCATAATCTCTAACTGTAATACTGTGCCCTCACAACTTTCAGCACACAATTACCCTCATTCCAATCACTGGAATTCTTCACACAAAACTGCCATTCACATTACGGTGTTTTACACAAACACAGACTCATTTTCTATGCTGAACTATAATCAGATTTCAGCATTCAATCTTTCTTCTTTTCAAATAATACCAATCACATTTCCATTCCATAATTCACTTCACAATATTCAGAAACTCTCAATCTTCTTATTCAAAGAAAATAACAAACAAAAGAAAAGAGGTAGCACCAAGCTTATCCTGGCTCATAACTATCACAGTGATGGCACCCTAATTAACTTCTATAACTCCTATATACTTTCTCTTGATTCTTTAGATTCTAATCGTAATTCTTTAATTAATCACTTTTAAGAACTAAATCACTCATCCGTCCTCGTAAATTTTCTATTATATGGACTATTAATATATTTTACCAATATCTTTCAAAAATGAATTAATATCTATTCTACATAGCCCCACTCCTATGTGTACAACGTCCTCGCAAATACTCAATTGATTCCTATCTAAAAACTAATTAACAAATCTTCACAAAGTTACTAGTTCCTCTGGCCTACCTAATTAATCATTTGCTGCATTATCGAATGTAAGTTCAACCAAATCTAGTTCCAATTACAAATCTTCTTCTTCTTCCTCCAGTCCATCGACTCCTTCCTCAATTAGTTTGATAGATCTTCGTTATACTCACCTAGTACACGGACTTGAGCTTCCAATTTCAAGATCTAGACATCCCAAAGTTCCAATTGTTATTGCTCCTGATTCATCCATTCTGGAATATCTTCAATTGATACTTGTGATTGGCTCCTCACTGTTAACTCTTAATTGAAACTATTACTCTCGAAAACACAAGAAATACTAGAAAATGGCACTCTAGTCAACCCAAAACAACACCACAAAATGACTTTAATTGGTGCCCCACTCCTATTCTTTTACTACCTGGTGATAATACCAATAGGTTATCTATACTGTCCGTGAAAGGTAATGTGAAGTAATCTTTTTCTGTGGCTGTATTAAGTTTCTGGAAATCTTGACAAATTCAGATTTTTCCATTCTTTTTCGATACCATCACGATTGGCAACACCCATGCACTCTGCAAAATAGGATAAATAAAACCAACCGCAAGAAGCTTGTCTAATTCTTCCTTCACCATGAGGGAATATTTATGATTAAGGCAATGTTGCCTCTACTGGACCGGTTTAGTGTTCTCCTCTAAAATGATATGATGCTCACAGACTTCAACGGAAATACCTTTTAAATCATAATAAGTCCAAACAAAAGCAGATTTATGATGCAAGAAAAATTTGGTCTAGTAGGTCAACTCTTGTTCTTTAATACCTTTGTAGACCTTAATTGTCTGAGGTTCTGCTGTGGTTGCCAAGTTGATAGTTTGATATAAAGGTGCAACGACGATGTTCTGTTTCAATCTCCGTGCTGGTTTAAAGTCAATCGATAAGTTTGACATGTACAAAGTACTTAATCCTATGTCCAGGGCACTAACATGGTGCACATCATACTTGGTTGTCCAATCAATACTAACATAATCCGAGTTTTCTGAGTCCGTTGGGTATATCAAGTATTCCCCCGGACCTCCACATTGGTACACCACTCTAGGGTGTAGTGCTGCTTCTATGGGCGCCTTCGTAATTGGTGCTACTATGTCGTCATCAAAGCTAAGCTCATCGTCCAACGTTAATTCAGATGCTGGCAATTGAGACTCCCCATGATAGTATACTAAATACATTTGTAACACCATTTTGACTCTGCCTTTGCTAATTGTCAAAGTACCCTGACCCCAATCGTTCTTAGCTTTGGCTTGATAAAACCAAGGTCTGTCCAATAAAATGGGATACGATAATGTAGAACTTTGTAATCGGAATACAATATAATCAATTTTGTATGTCAATCCCACAATTTCAGTGGTAATATTTCATAAGATTCCCATTGGCTTTACTTGACTATGATCTGCCATTCGCAAGACCAATGTCATAGGTAGCAATTGCTTTAGATCCAAGTCCTCCATTGTATCCGCATTCATTAAATTCACACTGGAGCCACCATCAACTTGTACCCCTGGAATTAAAACACCATCAATTGATACATCGATTGTTGGTGCTCTCGGATCTAGGTTTAAGCTAACTTCATGAATTTCTTTAGTGCGGGATCTTCGTCATATTAATGCTGAATTCAATGTAGATCGACATTCCGGTGCTACAACCAAAAGTTGCTTCATTATAATTGAAGGTTGAATAACATCCAAATCCTTCAAAATGTCATAGGGTTCCATATTGAGAGTAATTTCCAATGCTCTTTTGCGTTTCATTGGTTTTGATTTTACTCCGTTTGGCAGAAATTCCTTCCTGGCGATTGGGATTGCCGCTAGTAACTTCGCCAACTTTTTTACCACTAAAGATTCTTTTAATACATAAGATCTTTTATTAAGTTGTACAGGTATTGGTAGTTGGTCAGTTGAGATCATTCTTGATGGTCTTGGCAAATTGGCACGTGAAACCAAATTGGGTTTCTCAATCTGTTGAGGTCTCAATATTGAAATACGTTCCAATACTGATATTGGTTCATTTAGCCCCATAGACGGTGCTACTTGCTCTCCTACGATTGGTTCATCCATGTCCTGAATTGAATTCTTATCTTTTTGTTGGCCTCTGATAAGCACTGAGTTCACTACCTCGACACAATGTACTAGTGAGTCTCGTTGAACAGGACCTTTGTCTTCCATCGGTTGGCTTATTTGTATTTACTGATCCCGATTATTATAATTAAAGGGTGCATTGCACTGCTGATAAGTGTGACCAGATTGCTTACAATTTCTACATATTGGAGTATAGTCATCACTGGCCCTTGGATTAGGACATTCACTCGCATAATGTCTGATTTGTCTACAACGATAGCAACGAAGTGGTCTCCTGCCAACTCCTTCAGGGATATTGGGTCTCTCTACTAGTATATAATGGCTAGGTTTGTTCTATGTCTGATGAATAATAGATCTTGATTGACCCATTGTTACTGTAGACTCTGGCATTGGCTTCATCATGGGTAGATATTGATGGTATCCTGGTTGATTCATTGCCAATCCATGAGTATTGGATACACCTTCTTGGTGAAATTCAGAGTTTAGGAAATTGGAATAATTCCTGTTTTGTTTATTCACTCGATTTCCATTCCAGCCAAACCTATTATTCGTTTATACTTGATTGACATCCTACAAAGTTATTTGAGTCATTATTTGGTTACTGAGATGTTGTTGCTTTCGTAAATTCCAACAATTGGTGGTAATATGCTTGCCCCCGCAAAAGGTACATTGTATAGTCATTTGGGGAGGTGAAGGACATTCTGTTACTAAATGACCTTGGCCCTTACAATTGCTGCACCAGACATTGGGATGCATATTGGTTGGTTTATACCTTTTTTCTTTATCTTTGGCCAGATTCCCAATCAATTCATCCATTTTTTTCATCAATGTTAACAGCAATGACTCAATGGGATCCCTTGATACCAATGCATTTGACAATTTCTTCGTAGATATTAGTTTTTGATACGTGGAATAAGGTGCATACGATTGTGATGATGATGGTGGTACAGCTTGGAATGGAACGGCATCCACTATTCCATGTGGAATTATACCATAATCATTCCTTCCCAGATAACTTTCCGATGCGTCATTCCAATTTTTCATTTGATAATCTCCTTGAGATAGAATCATTGTGGCTCCAACTGTTAAGTTTTGGTTATAGTGACATTCCCCCCATACTTTTGCTCGCTCAAGAGATGATGCAATGGTAGCTGATTGGACCTCCTTTACAAACATCTTCAATTCTGATGGGTGTAGTCCATTAACCAATATGGACAACACAAACGATTCTGGCATTTGATTATTTGGCCATTTTCAAAGTATATCTGCTACACAATCATAATATGATTGTATTGCTTCCCCTGGTATCATTCTGTTGTTCATTAATTTTTTTCTAAGATGTTCTTCAAAACCAATTGGTCAAAAATGGGCTAAAAATATATTTTTCAATGCCTCCCAATTGATAAATTATCCCACAGGTTGGCACTTATACCACTCAAACGCTGTGTCTTTCAATGTCACTGGGAGCCATCTCAGCCAAATGTCTTCTATTCTTCCATTATTGGCTACACATGCTGTAAGAAACTGAGGCAAATGTTGATCGGGATCTGCACCTGGAAATCTTCGAAAAGTAGGTAGTGGCACGACACTAGTCGTACGATCACCCACTGCACCCATTTGAACTACAATCAGAACTGCTGGTCCTCCGGATGTCATTAAAGATGCTGATGTTCCACTCAATTCCTTATTAAAATAAAAATTGTCTCCTGCAAAAGTCTTTTTCGGACTTCCAAGCCTTCCAGATTGACTATTATTATCTCCAAATAATTTTACTGGTTGAATATGAGGTGAAAATGACAGATTTTGATATACACTGAATTGGTCTTTATTGGCAAGTGATTTATGCCGATCTTCAGAACCAGTCTTGTTAGAATTGGACATATCTCTAATTGGGAAAATATCCAATGGGGTACCTAATTCCTCTATGCCTTCCTCGCTTTCCGTTAACGGCTTTGAGAGGTATGCTGGACTATTAGCAACACTCCCCATGAGTACTCTTGACAATTTTTTTAACGATATGTATTTCTGAAATATTAGAGGTCGATCATCTTTTGGGTACGATCGAATATGTCGACAAGCATGCAACTATGGCTTAATCCAACTTTGTCAATGCTTCTTTTTCAATTTGTGATCTCGCTCATTATGCAACAAATTTCTTGCTTGCGATCTCGCTGTTCTTTCCTTTGATTGCTTTATTCTCTTTGTTGTTAAATTTTCAATCTTAATAACCATAATCTTGCTTCAAACACTACTGAAATCGTCTTCCATTGCCAATTTTTTCACACGTTTGGTAATTAATTCCTAATACTCAAAGCTATTATCACTCCCCGGCAGCAGTGCCAAAATGTGATTGTGTCAAGGATAAGAATTCGATGAAAAAGCAATTCAGACAAGTGAGCCTTCACTCAAAGAAAGGTAACAAAATATAAATAAATAAGTATGTATATTGAAAGAGAAACTAGAATGGCTATTGCCAAAAGACAAGAAAACTAGAGACCCTTGAAACTAGACTAGAAGCAAGAAAGGAGTTGACAAGAGTGAAGAAGGCTTCACTCTTGTCTCTATATATACTATCTAACTAAAGGCTACGTGGCGACATTCTATAGGACCTCCAATATGTGTTGACTTACAAGGCAAGTTTTTCTACGTGTGGGCCACATAGTTAGCTTGATCTTCAAGCTAACAATATATGTGGCACATGGCCAACTTGTTGACTACGTTTCTAATCCAAAAAGTCAATTAAAGACACCTATGAAGTCAAAGCAGTGTCTATGAAGCTTTTAAGAAGCTTCTATATTAAATACTATAGAATTAACTTACTTTTACCTACTTTTATTTACTTCTACCTATTTGTATATGTAATTACTAGCTTACATGAGCATGTCTGTGATATTATCCCCTCTTTTAGGAACAAGTTCCATGAGGAGCGGTCATCATATATTGAGAAAATCTATGATGCGACGAATTATATTCGCCACATACTCTGATCTTTGTTCTCTTCGAAGATGATTGATAGGGCCTCTCAACCATTGGTAGTGTCCCATACCAAGACGAAAAGACCACCCAGTTATTTGATCATTGTTGAGGCCTTCATAACTTCCTTCGAATAGAACATTTGGAACACCATCAGGAGTTGTTCCTACCTCTAGCAAAATCACCAAACATTGGGAGTCCCTTTCCAAATCGTGATATCAAATGCGTTGTATCTCGCCATATATTCGAAGAAGAACATGTCGTTCTTTAAGATCTTCATCTCGATTGCATCATCTTGAAGGTTATAACAATTGTAATGTCTCATCCGACAGGTCAGCAAATGAAGGTTTTTCAGTCGAATCCACTAGTTGTTGGTTCTCCATCTCTTAAACGTCACAACTACAAAGAAGCTACGAATAAGGATTGAAAGTAGAATGTTGTCTTGCCTAGATGTTGTTTCTTTTATAAAGAAGGTTTTCATCTTGATTTTGATGGATGTCATTGATGAAAAGCCTCCACCGCCTTTGCTACATTTGCAAGATTTTTTTTTGGCTCCTATGTGCATTCACTAATATCATATCCACACCAATGGACAAGATATTCCAATTTATTTCAGCGTCGCCTTGAATCTAAGACTTCTTCTACTTCAAACTCTTCATTATTGTCCACTTCTATAGGAGGAGGTGGAGCTTGTCATCTTCTTGGTATGTCCACTGTCTTGTATGATTCAAGAAGAGATATGTGGAATACTGGATGGATTTTCATTGACTCTGGTAGATGTAAACGATATGCAATTGGATTGATTTGTGCAGAAATAGAAAATGGTTCCAGCCTTCGATAGTCCAACTTGTCACAAGGATGAGTGGTCTTGATATTGTAATAAAGTAGCCATACCTTATCACCTAAGAAGAATGGTGGTTGTTCCTTTCGATAGACATCCACATTGACCTTTTGTTGTTCTTGAGCCTCTTTTAACTGCACCTTCATTGTTGCATGTAGCTCTGATAAATGAATCGCCAAATCTTTCGTAGCAGGATTATCAACTTTTAAAAAGTCAAAAGTATCAAGTCGTGGATGATAACCATAATTAGCAAAGAAAGGTGTTTTTTTTGTAGAAGAATGTATCATGTTATTATAAGCAAACTTTGCCAATGGCAAAAGAGTTGTCCAATCATCTTATTGGTAGTTAATGGTACATCTTAAATATTGCTCTAAAACTTGATTAACATGCTCTGTTTGTCCATTAGTTTGAAGATGGAATGTCGAAGATAGTTTTATATCCACTTTTAGAATCTTGAAAAGAGTCCGCCAAAATCTTGATACAAATTGAGTTCCCCTATCTGATATAATATCCTTGAGTAATCCATGATAGCAATAGATATTGTCAAGAAAGAGCTTGACTATTTCTTCACCTGTGATAGATTTTGTATATGGTACAAAATGTGCCATCTTGGTAAAACGATCTACTATCACGAATATAGAGTCATAAGAACCTGAGATTGGAAGATCCGTAATGAAGTCCATAGAAACAGAAGACCATGGTTGTTTTGGAATGGGTAATGGCTGAAAAAGTCCAAAAAGTTGATGACGAGGAGTTTTTGATCTTGAGCAAACATCACATGATTGTACAAAATCTTTGACTGCCTTCCACATTTGAGGCCACCAAAAATCCCTAGATATCAGCTCCAAAGTCTTATTATATCTAAAATGTCCTCCTGTTGGGAAGTCATGACGAGCTTGAAGAACACGTAAACGTGCTTCTTTTTCTAGAACATATTAGCATCCTTCGAAATAGAGTAGATTGTTCTTAAATTCAAATTTAGAGGGATCATGAAATTTAGAAGAATTATTCTTGATATCATGAATAAGAGGGTCTGAAGACATACTTAACTGGACTTGCTTAAGAAAAGTTAAATCAACAGTCAATGTTGATTTTATTGCTTGAAGATGAAATAACTCTGGCTTCAAGAGAACCGTTCTTTGTTGCTCAAAAGCTGCATCTTCTTCTTTTGGTGCAAGATAAGAATGTCTAGATAAGGCATCGGACAAATATTATTATTTTCCTGGCCAATAAGTGATGATGAACTCGAATCTTGATAAAGACATGCTCCAACGAGCTTGACAATGATTTAATACGCGTGCTGATATAAAATATTTGAGGTTCTTATAATCCGTATACACGGTGACTGGATTGGAAGCACCTTCTAGATAATGACGCTATTCTTGAAAAGAATCCACAATTACAATAAGTTCTTTGTCGTGGATCTCATAATTGATTTCTACTACTGAGAATTTTCTTGAATGAAAGGCTACTGGATGAAGTTTGTCATCTGTTCCCATTTGTAATAAAACCGCACCCAGAGCAAAGTTTGATGCATCTATTTCCATAAAGAATGCTTTGAAAAAATCAACACGATACAAGATTGGTGCAGAAACAAACGCTGTCTTCAAAGATTCAAAAGCAACTTCCGCTTTTTGATTCCATTGAAGTTTGTCTTTACAAGTCAAACGTGTAAGTGGAGCTGCAACTCGAGAGAAGTCCTTGATGAAGATTCGATAGTAGTTGGCAAATCCCAAAAAATATTGGACATCTCTTATCGTTTTTGGGATCTTCCAATCTATAATAGTTTGAACTTTCTTAGGATCCATCATAAGTCCATCATTTGAAATGATGTAACCTAAGAAATCGACTTGAGTAGTATGGAATATATACTTTTCTATCTTGGCATAGAGTCTTGCATCTCTTAATTTTTGTAACACATGACGAACATGAAGTTCATGTTCTTCTGGATTCTTAGAATAGATCAAGATGTCGTCTAGATAACAAACTACAAAATCGTCCAAAAACGCTCAAAAAACATCATTCATTAGATGTTGAAAAGCTGCTGGTGCATTTGTAAGTCCAAAAGGCATGATATTGTATTCAAAATGTCCATACCTAGTTCGAAACGTAGTCTTCTATTCATCCCCTTATTTGATGCGTACTAGATTGTATGCTTCCCGGAGATCTATTTTTGTATAGATCTTAGCTTGATTCAACTGATCAAGAAGTCCAGATATTAAAGGTAGTGGATATCTATTCTTGATAGTAATCTTGTTGAGTCCTCGATAATCAACACACATCCGCAATAATCCATCTTTTTTCTTCACAAATAGAATAAGAGCTCGTGCCGGAGATTTAGAATGGCGTATGAAATTCTTGGCTAGATTTTCTTCAATATACTCCTTGAGTTCAGTCAACTCATTTTTTGATAAACTGTAGATTAGTCCAAATGGCGATTGTGCTCCTTCTTGAAGGTCAATTGAGCAATCATAGGGATGATGTTCCGGGAGTGTATCCACATTCTTTTTTTCGAATACAACTTGAAATTCTTCATATTGGCTTAGAATGCCACTTGAAGTCTTTTCACCAGTAGGAACAGGTGTGGCATAAATAATATATGGTGATTCTTTCATAGCAGCATGCAAGAAAGCTTTTGCACCTATAAATATGGGTTTGATTAAACTAGATTTATGACTCTCTACTTGATTAACTACACTATTAGTTATACTTTTAGAGAAAGTAAGAATTTAGGAAATCCAATCTATTTGAGGGTTGTATTTTTTTAACCACGATAAACCTAAAATGACTGGATTAGAGAGAGATCTAATGATATTAAATACTACAAAACTATTATGACTATTGATTATTACTTCTATAGAAAGGATTTCGTGAGTAATATCTCCAGAAGGCAATGGACGACCATCTATGACTTCTACATGAACAGGTTTCGTATTCTTTACTAAAGATATGCCATGTCTTTTAGTAAATTCTTCATCTAAAAAACAGGTTGAGGCTCCTAAATCTAACAAGGCAGAGACTTTGTAATATTTAGGTCCTAAAATAACATTTAATGTAAAACAAGGAGAGGGCTTTGAGGAGAGAATAAGACCTTTACTAGATGTTGTGCAAGGTTCCAACCGCATGGTCCCTATTGTAGCTAGACAAACTCGTTTTTTGACATATTATCTTCTTTCACAGCCATACTCCTCATTTTGTGATTGCGTTGTTTCTTTGGACAATGTTGAGCAGTGTGCTTTGATTCTCCACAATATAAACATAATCCTTCTTCATAACGACGAGTCTTTTCTTACTTAGTAAGAGATTTGGAATGTACTGCATCAATTTGCATATCTTCTACTTTTGAATGTATGTATTGAAGAGGTATTGGTGTTGCCATTGAATTATAGCAACGTTGATGCCCACTTGTACGGTTCTCAGATCGGAATTCAAAAAGGCCATTGTCGCACTTCACAGCAAAGTCAATTGCTTGACTTAATGTTTGAGGATTAGGTAAGTTGAGCATTAATTTTTCTGCCTCATATTATAATCCATAGAGAAATTGGCTAATAAGTTTAGCATCATCCCACTTAATATCAGTTGCAAGTTGTCGAAATTGTGAAGTATACAACATTAGTAATCGATTGCCTTGTTGTAAAATACTGATCTTATTGGTTGCAACACGAATTGCATCATGTTCTCCATACATGGATCAAAACTCTACCAGAAAAGCCTCTAGATTATCTAATATTATGCGTCTTCGTTCAAAAAAAGATGAAAATCACAATAGTGTTGAACCTCAAAGAAGCGTATCAATGAATCTAACTTGCGATCCTGGAATTGGATAGCTTTGGAGTTGAAGTTTAATCACAAGTTACTTTTGATTGATAAATCCTCGAAACTTGGATCTGGTGCCATCAAACTTCTTGGATAAGACAATTCTTGGTTCTCTAACACTGGAAGGGCGTTCCACCATAGGAGAAAGGACATGGTTTGGTGCAGATGTTGAAGCAGCTCCAACCATTTCTATATCTTCACTTCCTGCCAATCTTGTTGCTTCTTGTGGTGGTAAATTGAGTTGATGCATTGTAAGCATTAACTCCCTCAATTGCTCTTGCATTTGTGCCATTGCATTCTTCATTTCAACAAGTTCTGCCATGATAACACTTAAAAAAGAGAAGATGTCTAATATCGCTTAAGACAAATAGAAGAGAGGACTTGAGAACAAAGAAAATACTAAGGACAATATTAGTTTAGAAGAGGGTAATCCGCAACTTCTAATATGCTTATATCTTATCAAGAAAAAGGGGTAATCCACTCTTAATCAAGATTAGACAAAGCTCTGATATTGTAGGTGCACTCTTGTCAATCTGTCAAGGACAAGAACTCGATGAAAAAGCAATTCAGACAAGTAAGCCTTCACTCAAAGAAAGGTAACAAAATATAAATAAATAAGTATGTATATTGAAAGAAAAACTAGAATGGCTATTGCCAAAAGACAAGAAAACTAGAGACCCTTGAAACTAGACTAGAAGCAAGAAAGGAGTTGACAAGAGTGAAGAAGGCTTCACTCTTGTCTCTATATATACTATCTAACTAGGGGCTACATGGCGACATTTTATAGGACCTCCAATATGTGTTGACTTTGAAGGATACATGCCTTGACTTACAAGACAAGTTTTTCTATGTGTGGGCCACATAGTTAGCTTGATCTTCAAGCTAACAATATATGTGGCACATGGCCAACTTGTTGACTACGTTTCTAATCCAAAAAGTCAATTAAAGACACCTATGAAGTCAAAGCAGCATCTATGAAGCTTCTAGGAAGCATTTATATTAAATACTATAGAATTAACTTAATTTTACCTACTTTTATTTACTTCTACCTATTTGTATATATAATTACTAGTTTACATGAGTATGTCCATGACAGATTGCTCGTTTTACTTATTCCAAATTAATCTAATGGGAATAAATCCATATAGGGGGATTTGAATATGGGGAATGACTAGTTGGTTAAGCGTTAATGTTAGGGTCATACAATCAATTACCTCCTCAATGTATCGTCTCTATTTCCAATATCTGAACTCACAAGAAAACTATAATCTCATCCTTCACCTTATCGGTCTCTTCCTTAGAACAATTCAATCATACCAATAACTACTATTTCCACCATTATATTCACCCTCATAATCTCCAACTGTAATACTGCGCCCTCACAACTTTCAACACACAATTACCTTCATTCCAATCACTGAAATTCTTCACACAGAACTGCCATTCACATTACAATTTTTTATACAAATACAAACTCATTCTCTCTGCTGAATTACAATTAGATTTCAGCATTTAATCTTTCTTCTTTTCAAATAATACCAATCACATTTCCATTCCATAATTCACTTCACAATATTCAGAAACTTTCAATCTTCTTATTCAAAGAAAATAACAAACAAAAGAAAAGAGGTATCACCAAGCTTACCTTGGCTCACAACTATCACAGAGTTGGTACCTTAATTAACTTCTACAACTCCTATATACTTTCTCTTGATTCTCTAGATTCTAATCATAATTCTATAATTAACCACTTTTAATAATTAAATCACTCATCCGTCTTCCTGAATTTCCTACTATATAGACTATTAATATATTTTACCAATATCTTTCAAAAATGAATTAATATCTATTCTACACATTTTGTAATCTTTTTAGTACTAGTTCTACATCTTCTGATCTTTGTTTGAGTTGTCAAATTTTAATTACCAACAACTCTTCTCTTGTTAATCCAACTTCCTATAGTAGCATACTCTAAGTTGGTACATGCTCTTCAATTGGTATGTTAGGTTTTTGACTTGTCTTGAATTCTACTAGCATATATTCTATCACTGTATTATATGTTGTATAATCAATCCATAATGCATAAGATAGAAGTCAAGGCCATTCTCTCACTCTTCTATTGTAAGCTTTTATCAAAGCTTTTACAATTGATAGATGTCAATATTCACTCTTTGCATTCTCTTCTTTATTATAAGTAATGGTCAATGATAACTTAATTCTACATTTTTAAAAGAAATTATAAGTTTCTTGTATATTTCATTCTTTATGATCTATAATAATTTTTCTTATATATCTATAGCACTAAAAATATACAAATTCTTTCTGTAGACTTTATTTTCAATGCTCTAGCTTCTACTTGGTTTTTATAAATCTTCACGAATCAAGACCAAATATCTCATTTGTTTTAAGCCAATTGACATAATAACCAAATTGACAATCCATTTGAAATAAATAGCCAAAGGATATATTGGATGTAGACTATCTTGAAGTTATATATTTAAATACATTTGATAAGTCACATAAGATTTTATAAATAAAATTATATAATGATACATATTTTCCTACCAATACCATTCCTTCAATTTGACAAAAGTAGCTCAAATTCCTCTATACCTTGTCCATAGACTATCATGAAATTCTTTGAGTAATTTTAATTAATCTTTTTTAGTATCCACTACATATGACATTCCAATGTTTGATTTTGATCTCTTCTATAGAAACCCTCTTTGTAATATAAACTTATATTCTTTTTTTTTTTTTTTTTAAATTTTTCAACTAATCAATTAACATACTTGATCAAAGTACTCAAATAATTCTTAATATTTAATAATTCTTTTTTATAATTTTCTACATAAAATGACTTATTTTCTTTATTGAATTGTAAAACCAAATAAAACTTTATATCCACATCATCAACAACTTCAATCATTTTATCTTATCTATCATATCTTACTCAAAATAATATATTTGCTACTTAATTGTCTTTACTCGCAACATGCCTAAACTATGGATTTAATGATTTGATATGAGCAATCCATTTCAACATTGCAATGTTAAATCTTATATAATTAGTAATCATTTGAAATAAAGGCAAATAATCTATGTCAATTACAATCATTGTTCTAATCAGATAATCCTTTTTAGCTTTCATAGTTGAAACAATTTCCCATTATTCCTTCTTCACTTTTAAATATCCATATTGGTAATTGCTCAAAAACTTAGCTTAAAATCAAACTGCAAAGCTATGTCTATTTGAATCATCTTGACCTATAGTCCATCCAATGATAATTGGACTAATATCCACAATAAGAATCATTAATCTATGGCACTTATAATCAATTCTTTTCAAAATCAAAGGTGATGTTAATAATTTTTTTTAATCTTTGTATTGCCTTAGTATGTTTCTCCTTCCATTTAAATTAATACCTCTTATATAATAATTCATACAATGAATCTAGTATATGAATATAAAAAAGAATCTAAATATGATAAAATATACAAGCATCTAAAAACCTCTGCATTTTTATTATAACACTACAATCTTTTTTCATTCTTTCAATTCCATTAATCTTAATTGGATCTGATTTCTTCCCATAAAAGTTACATAAATGCCCAAAAATTACAACTTCTTGCACTCAAAATGTAGACTTTACATCTGATAGTGTTAGATAAACTTCTTCAAGCTAAATTAATATCCTTTCATGATCTTAAATATGATCAATAACATACTTGTGATATCTCTTCTTATCTAAAGTTTTATCCTTATCTTCTTCTTTACATTCTTTAATAGGAACATCATCTAAAAAAGGTATAATCTTCTCAAGAATGAAATCCTTCAACATTTTGTTCATTCCATTCATCATAACCAAGTTAGTAGTACCTTGAGGAAGAGTATACATCTTAACTAATATAAAAAGTGTTCTCATAGTTATCATGTCTCTATTCTTTTTTGTAAGTTAAAATTATTCATATCCTAAATATAAGTCATCTATAGAATAGATTGCCTTCCTTGCAAATGCTTTAGCAAATTCTTCTACTATTAGTCCAATTTTTGTATTTGTAATAGTCACTACATTTATTGATTGCACATCTTGAATAAATCATAATGATCCATTTTTCTTAGACACTGTAAACGATCAACTAGAATATGATGCAAAAGAAGGATCTAAATTTTTATTTGCATCTTTTTTTTCCATAATTCCATCAAACTTGATAAATGTGCCTTTAATACTAAAATTGGCTTCAAATTCCAAAGTACATGCATTACAATGAAAATAACTATAGTTATTATAATATTTGAATCTACACATCTAATTTCTTGAGATTTAAAGGCAAATGATTAATCTTATTTTGCCAATATTTATTTGAAATATACAATTTCTTCTTGCAACAAAGAACCATCAAATCCAATCTTTAATTTTTTAAAATTCTCTTTAATAAAATTATCTCTAATATTCTTTAGATTTCTTAAATTTTTTTCATTTCATGCTTCTTTCATATTTTCTTTTCAATCTTTTGGCAAAGGCCTTACAACAAGTTTTACTTTCTTATCCACTATCTTATATGTTATTTCCATAATAACCTCTGGTCCTTAAAAAGATTTAATTATAGAATAAAACTCTTTTGAATGAATTGGCATAATCTTATCATCATCTCTTAATTCAATGGATGCAATTAATTCCAAAGAATTCTCTAATCTATTTCTTTCATAAACACCAAAAATATTTTCATCATTTCCTAATATTTCCAATTCATAAAAAAATTTCTCAATATCATACAATTTTTTTTTTTAATTAAATATTCAAGCCTTTTATATATAATATTTTTATTCTCAAAAATTCTAATAAATCTTATATCAAAGGTATCTACATCTTGCAAGAGTATATCCTTTTTTGTACCTCTATAATCCTATTTTATAATGGCACTTCTCAAAAATTCCTAAATTTAGTAAAAAATCTTAGCAATAGATCCTTTTTCAACTTATCTTGATTTTTTTCATGATTTGGAGGTACTACTAGAAATTGTACTATCCTTCTCTCATCTTTACTATAAATTTGTACATAATGTGAAGTATCATCAAGTATCTTTGTTTCCATCCATATTCTAGTAATATATGGTTTTTCTAAAATAAAAATAAAAAAATATTGTATCTTATATATAAATTTTTAATTCTATTGCAACATCACCAATTTGAATTTTTACATTTAGGCAAATATCATACAATTTATCTCATGTATTATGAGTTGTTCGTATTAGGTATCTATCCTCAAAATCAATTCGCCATCTTCCTTGCTTATAAAGATTTTTAGACATAAGATTTATTTTTGAACCATAATCAATTAAAAAAATAATTAATTTATGTATATTTTCAACCTTTATTAATACCTTTGTAGTTGCCCTAGCTCAATGCTTTCAAGTATAATGACTTGAACTTCTTTTTTATTATTACTTTGATCATCAAAACAAATCTTTTGATTACAACTTCTCTCACTTGTAAATTATTTTCAACAATTAATAATTCAACTTCTTCATCTTTATATATGTATGGATTAATAGTATGATTCAATCTAACTTCTTCCATTAATTGTTATTTTTTTTAATATTATTAATAATGACATCACAAAATTCTTTCTTGATAATTCTTAAAATCTCTTTTAATTTGAATTCAATCTTAGCATTGAGTACACATTCTTCAAGTACTTCTTTAAATCTATTGTTCCCTCAATATTAAAGAGTAGTTTATATATTGACAACTTATCTTTATTTTTTAAGTCTTTTGATTTTTCCAAAATATTTCCAAAGCATCCTCCATTGATAATTCTTATAAAGCCATTTCATGAGCCTTCTCTCTTCAAGTTTTTTTTCTTGGAAGTACTTCTTTTTCTTGTATCTTCAGACTCTGGCTTCTTCTTTTCTTCCATCAAAGCCTCATATTGGCTCTTAGTAATGAATGCATATATTGAAAGAATTTCTATAAGATCCTTTTATCTTATAACTTCAAAAATTGTAGTTGTAGTCCTCAATAATGCTTTCTATGGCATCTTTCTCTTTTGCATTGTAGAAATGGCAGAAGACCAAAGTCCCTTTGATTCAATATTTCTAGTAAAATCCTATTTCTTATCATCATCCACTATAGTACTATAACTTATAGCTTTAATTACTGCAGTTTTATAAACATCCAAATAATCTTTAATCAAATCTTTTATACCTCTTTTACTAAAGTTGATTTGGAGAAAATCAAAAATATTCTTCAATACAACTTTTCCATCTTTTCAAAAAATAAGGCTTTGTTGGACCATCTCATTGAATTCACCATAATCTTTTTAAGAATGAAAAATATTATCACACTAAATATATCTTTGTACACACTTTTGTTTGAAATACTCTTTGAATCATCTATAGAAGTCTTTTTTTTGAGCTTTACAAATTTGATTTAAAGATCTTGCATCTTATATATAATTTTTTTAAGTTCCATATTTCATTTCTTTTATGTAGTCATTAGAGATTGGATAATAGGTATTGTTGACTGTAAAGTAGGCACTTGAGTTTTAGGTACTTATAAAATTCTTTAAATATCAATCATATTCTTTCTCCTTTCTTTTTTTATAAATAATCCTATAGCATTTGAAACTTCTCTCCATTTTATTGTCAATCCTTCATTTTCTTCTTTATCCTTAAGAAGAACTTCAATCTTCTCTTGCAATTTTCCATCAAGTGCTTGAAGAAACAATTTAATCTTTTTTGATCTCAATGTTAACTTCTCTACTTTTGATAATTAAGAATATTTCCTCTCAAAATTCTATAATAATTTTGTAGCTTATAAATTCTTATTAGGTCATTCAATTCATTTCAAGAATGATTTTTTGGTAATTCAATCAATATCCTTTAAGAAATATTCATCCTTTAATTCATGTAAAAAAATCTTCCATGAACTTTTGAATTAATCCATAATTGACCTTATATGCTTTCTTATCTCTAATATTGTAGCAAGCTCAAATAATTGAATCATCTTGTTCTTAGAAACACAATTCAATTCCATTTTTCTCACATACCATCTCAAATATTTAGAAATATTCCTTCCATTAAACTAATCAACCTTATTAATCACTACTTGCAATGCTTTGGTTGCTAAAGCCTCCTTGCAATCATTGCCATGTTGCTATTACATAAATAATGTAAATGCATGAAATATATTTGTGATATTCAAATTTAAATACATACCTTATCCTTCAGTAAAAAATCTACTTGAAGTTCAATTTGAAGATCCACTTGAAGCTCCATCCAAAGCTCCATTCAAAACTCCACCAAAAGCTCTACTTGTAGATCTACTCAAAGCCCTAATTGAAGCTCTAACTTCCATCTTCTTCCCTTCTTTTTCCATCAAATCCAAATAAAAATGAACAAAATCCAACACCTTCTACTCCAAACTTTTACATTGGATTCACTACTTAAGTTGTATTATGTTTCTTCTTGTTTGAAAATGTATCGGATATTTGACTATGAAAGGTGAAATCATATGTTGTAATTATTTTAAAAATCCTAATAGGTTTCAATCATTAAAAAAGAAGTAATTTGAATTCTATTGCAAAAGAATTTAAAGCTAATGCAAAGTGTTCAAAATCCCTCTTCTTAATTACTTCAAGCAAATACAAATCTTAATTGTCTTGTTATTTTTTCTTTTTTGTAATTTCTATTTTTCTCTCCAAATCCTAACTCTAAGTCACAAGCTTCAATTAGCTATAATTCCTGATTTAATTATCTAATTGATACAAAATTTTGCATATTCGTGAAAAAATATGTCTTCTATATGTTCAAAAAATTTAAATTCAATCTAATTTATAAATTATGAAAAATAATAAAAAAATTGTATTGATGACTTGTGAATTAAAATAAACCTCTATTAGTTGGAAGTCTATTCTAATTCACAACAATTTTAATTATCTTAAGTTTCTAATAAGCTAATATTATTATTTGATTAAGCATCCAAGAAGTCTTCTATCTTTTAAGCATAGGCTAAGATAACTCCCTTGAATAGATGACTTATTCTAGCTCATTACTATTAATTAAGTTGTGAATTGATAATATGAAATTTTCTCCTACTTCTTCTTTAAGAACTTAATTTATGTAGCTAATTAAATTCATATTCAACCAATTATAAATAATAATATTATAATTCAAACAATTCAGCAAAAAAATCACTTAAATCACTCATATAACCAATACAAGGCATTCAAGTAATCCCACACAAACACACATTTGAAAGACATTTTTTTATATGATTTACTTTAAATCTACATAATTTTTAATTTTATTTTTAATTGGTATTAAATATCATCTAAAAAATCAAAATCTCATCTAATAATAATTTTTATCTATAAATAAATTTTCATCCACTTTAAAATAATATTCTTCTATAAAGTTTTATCTAAGTTGGTAGAAGTTCATCATTGATTAAAATCTTCATTCAACATCTATTTATATAAAATCCTAACCTATTTGCATTCTAATCTAACTTCATTCTGATGTAACTTAGGTTCATTTAACTACTAATTCATTTCTTAAAAAATTAACTTCAATTTAAGATTGTGACGTTGAGTGTATATGTAGAAGATTGGTATATTGGAAGCATTGAAGGAATTATCCCTCTAATGTTGATCCTCTTCAACCACAATTTACTTTTTATTCAAATCATCTTCAAAATAATAATATCTTCTTTAAGATATTGAGTTCATATACCACGATTTCCAACAATACCTTAATTGGTGATTTTAAACATCCTATATACAATTTTTGTACTAATAACACAAGTGAGTCAATTATGTGACTCACATGTCCCTTAACCACCAAGTTGAAGGTTGATGATGAAGTTTGAGCAATAATTTCTTCATTTCAAAAGTGTTAACTTCAGCTCTAAATTAATATATAGCTTCATATATCAGTATACTAAAATCATGCCATATTTCTCTTTGTTCCAATAAGTATATCTTTAGATATTGCAAAAATCCTATCGAACCCTAAATTACCAATTTTTGGTACCTCCTTGCACTAATAACTAAATATCTCTCAATTGTATTGTAGAATAGATATTAATTCGTTTTTGAAAGATATTGGTAAAATATGTTAATAGTCCATATAATAGGAAATTCAGAAGGACGGATGAGTGATTTAGTTCTTAAAAGTGATTAATTACAGAATTACAATTAGAATCTAAAGAATCAGAGGAAAGTATATAAGAGTTGTAGAAGTTAATTAAGGTGCCATCGCTATGATAGTTGTGAGTTGAGGTAAGCTTGGTGCTATCTCTTTTCTTTTGTTTATTATTTTCTTTGAATAAGAGGATTGAGAGTTTCTGAATATTGTGAAGTGAATTATGGAATGGAAATGTGATTGCTATTATTTGAGAAGAAGAAAGATTGAATGCTGAAATCTTATTATAGTTCAGCAGAGAGAATGAGTTTGTATTTGTGTGAAACATTGTAATATGAATGGCAGTTTTGTGTGAAGAATTCCAGTGATTGGAATGAGGGTAATTGTGTGCTGAAAGTTGTGAGGGCGCAATATTACAGTTGGAGATTATGAGGGTGAATATATTGGTAGAAATAGCAGTTATTGGTATGACTGAATTGCTATAAGGAAGAGACCAATAAGGCAAAGGAGGAGATTATAGTTTCCTTGGGTGTTCAGATATTGAAAATAGAGATGATACATTGAGGAGGTAATTGATTGTGTGACCCTAACGTGAACGCTTAAGCAACTAGTCATTCTCCGTGTTCGAATCTCCCTATACGGATTTATTTCCATTAGATTAATTTGGAATAAATAAAACGAGTAATCACATTTTGGCGCCACTGCCGGAGAGTGATAATAGCTTTGAGTGTTAGGAATTAATTACCAAATGTGTGAGAAAATTAGCAATAGAAGATAATTTCAGTAGTGTTTGAAGCAAGATTATGGTTAATAAGAACGAAAGCATTGCATCGAAGAAAATAAATCAGTTGAGAGAAAGTCAAGGAAGTGCGCAAGGAAGGAACTTGCTTAGAGAGAAGTAAGAACGTAATCTTAAAAAGAAGCATCGACAGAATTGGATTAAATCATAGTTGCAAGCTTGTCGACGCATCCAAACATATCAAGAACTGGACAGACTGTTAATTCTGCAGTCGTATGTACCATTAGAAAAACTGCCAAGAACACTCACGGAAAATTTTGTTAACATTCCAGTGGAAATCTTCAGGCCGTTAACTAAAAGAGAAGGAGGCGTAGAAGAATTTGATACTCCATTGGGTATTTTTTGAGTAAGGGGTACCACTGAAATGAGCAATAGTGGCTCTTCAGATTGGCACAAATTGGTCGCCAATAAAGATAACTATATTGTATTTCAAAATTCAACATTTTTACCTGCAATTCAATCAATAAAACTATTTACAAAAAATAACAATAAATCAAGGAGCATTGAGATCTCAAAAATTAGAATAAGGAAAAGCAGAGATTATTTTAAAACGGAGTTTAGCGGAACAAGAAATTCAATGGCGTCAGGAGGACCAGCCGTTCTGATTGCAGTACAAATGGGTGCAGTAGGCGATCATACGACTAGTGTCGTGCCACTACCTACTTTTTGGAGATTTTTTAGTACGGATCTTGATCAATATTTATCTCAGTTTCTTACAGCATGTGTAGCTAATAATGGCAAAACTGAAGATATTTGGTTGCAATGGCTGCCAGTGATCTTAAAAGACACGGCATTTGAATGGTACAACTGCCAACCAGTGGGTCAATTTTTGAATTGAGAAGCATTGAAGAATGCATTTTTATCTCATTTCGGCCAATTGGTTTTGACGACCACCTTCGAGAGAGGTTAATGAACAACAAAATGATCCTAGAGGAGGCGATAGAATCGTACTATGGCTGAGTGGCTGATATACTCAGTAAGTGGCCGAATCACCAAATATCGGAGGCATTTATTTTATCCATATTAATCAATGGTTTGCACCCACCAGAGCTAAAAATGTTTGTAAAGGAAGCTCAATCCGTTACGGTGGCTGCATCCCTTAATAGAGCCAAGATTTGGGAGGAATACCATTATGATCAGTTTTTAACTACGGGAGCCACGATGATTCCAGTTTAAGGTAGATATCAAAATCCTACTTGGAACAAATCAATGGGTAGTTATCTACGGATATTAAAAACAGGGGCTAATTCCAATACCAATATTCAAGGGCCAGTTAATGTCACCCCATTGCAAGCTATACCACCAAACGTGACAACAATGTATGCTCCATATTTTTCGTATCAACAACAAGCATTAACTACGGCAGAGATACCAATAATGCCAACCCTAAAAGATTCCAATAAAACCTTGTTATTAAATTTGATGAAGAAAATGGAGGAAATGGCCGTCAATATGGCCAAAGATAAGGAGAAGAGGCAAAAGCCTACCAATACTAGGACCAATGTATGGTGCAATAATTGTAAGGGCCACGATCATTCTGTAATAGAATGCCCCTCACCCTCACAAATAATGGGTCAATGTACATTTTGTGGAGGAAAGCACCTAACAGTAAATTGTTGGAATTGGCAAAGACAACAACAATAATTTAGTAATCAGACCATGATCCCACCAACCCAATGAGATGTCAATTAAGTACAAATGAGAAATACGTTTGGATGGAATGGAAATTGATTTAATCGATAAAATCGAACATTTAATAACTTTCAAAGTTCCAATTTTAATCAGGGGTCTGCATCGAACCTCTAGAACTATGGTAAGGAGCAGTAGAGGTATCAGCAATATGCTCCATCAACGTCATCAAATCAAGTTTCGTCAGTACCAACGGGACAACCAGGATCATTTTCTAACCCTACATGGAACAAGCCTAGTAGATATATATCGGTGGAGACACCCAATATACTTGATGGGGGTGCAAGAATACCACTTCATTATTTCCATTGCAAATAGATTGGTCATTATGCCAATGAATGTCCCAATCCCAGAGCCATTGACGATTATGCACGAGTTTGTGGAAATTACAAGTAGTCGGGGCATATATATCAGCAATGTAATGCTCCATTTAATTTCAATAATCGGGATCAGCAGATCCAAAGCCAAGGAAAAATTGAAGAGATAAATCGAGGTCCTTAAGATTCTCCAATAAATCGAATGGAATGTGTCCAAGCCGTTCTTATTCGGAGTCAGCAAAAGAGAAAAGGACCAATTCAACATTTGGGTAATTCCGATGCAAAAGACCAATTTGACCCAATTAGAGGACCATCCAATCTAGGTCGTGTTACGAGCTTCGTACCCAATATGAGACCTGACTCGATGGCACAACCCAATGAGGTCCCAATTACGGAGGCTTTAGTTTTGTTCCAAGCAGTTCTGATTTCTACGTAGTTCTGATCTCTACGCAGTTCTAAGAAATATCCTATCCGTTGAAAGATCCTCTTGGAGGCAGGAATTCCAAGGAAGCCCCAGCTATTGTTCCAATTTTGAGTCTAGGGCAGAAGAATATCTTATCTCACGGAGTTAAACTCAAACCAATGAAAAGAAAGAGGGTATTGGGAATTATCCTAAATATGGAATCCTATGATATTATGAAGGATCTAGATGCTATTCAACCTTCTATTTCTATGAAGCAACTTCTAGCGGTCACACCACAATGCCGTTCTATATTGAATTCATCGTTAACATGGCATAGGCACTATAATAAAGAAGTTTGTGAAGTCATTTTGAACCCTGACCCAGGTGCACCAACCATCGATGTTTCGATTGACGATGTTATGATCTCGGGTGTTCAGGTGGATGGTGGTTACAACGTCAATTTAATGAACGCTGATACAATGGATGCTTTAGATTTAGAATATTTAGTACCCACAACATTGGTATTATGGATGGCAGATCATAGCCGAATTAAACCAATAGGTATCTTACGAAGAGTTCAAACTATGATTGTCGGTATTGCATATGAAATCGACTATATTGTCTTTCAGTTACAATGTTCAATTTTATCATATCCAATTTTATTGGGATGACCCTAGTTTTATCAAGCAAAGGCCAAGAACGATTAAGGTCGGGGTACTTTGACAATTGGCAAGAGCAGAGACAAAATGGTGTTACAAATGTATGCAGTACACTATCACGGGGAGTCTCAATTGCCAATATCTGAATTAATGTCAGACGATGAGCTTAGCTTTGATGATGACACAGTAGCACCAATTACGAAGGCGCCCGTGGAGGCAGCACTACACCTTGGAGTAGTGTACCAATGTGGAGGTCCGAGGGAGTACTTGATATACCTGACTTATTCAAAAAACTCAGATTATGTTAATATTAATTGGATGACCAAGTATGATGTGCACCATGTTAATGCCCTGGACACAGGATTTAGTACTTCGTACATGTCAAACTTATCGGCTGACTTTAAACCAGTGCGGGGGTTGAAACAGAACATCACCATTGTACCTTTATGTCAAACTATCAACTTAGCGACCTCAGCAGAACCTCGGATAATTAAGGTCTATGAAGGTATTAAAGAACAAGAGTTGACCTGTTGGACCGAATTTTTCTTGCATCATAAATCCACTTTTACTTGGACTTATGATGATTTAAAAGTTATTTCTATTGAAGTTTGTGAACATCGTATCATTTTAGAGAAGAATGCTAAACCGATCCGACGGAGGCAACATCGCCTTAATCCTAAATATTCTCTCATGGTGAAGGAGGAATTGGACAAGCTTCTTGTGGTTGGTTTTATTTACTCGATACCAAATAGTGAGTGGGTTTCTCCAATCGTGACGGTGCCGAAAAAAAATAGAAAAATCTGAATTTGTCAGGATTTTTAGAAACTTAATGCGACCACCAAAAAAGATTACTTTCCATTACCCTTCACGGATAGTATATTGGACGCTGTAGTAAGTCATGAATGTTATTCATTCCTAGATGGATTTTTTGGGTATAATCACGTTCAAATTGTAACGGAAGACCAGCTCAAGACGACCTTTACTACGGATTGGGGCACATTCACTTTTTGCGTGATGCCTTTTGGGTTATGTAACGTCCCAATCACATTTCAGAGAGTGATGACTTAGGCCTTCCAAGACTATCTCCGATTATTTATGGAGATCTTTTTAGATGACTTCTGTGCATTCAGTACAAAACAAGATCATCTTAATTGTCTCGACAAATGCTTGGCTCAATGTACTAAGTTTGGAATATCGTTGAGCTTAGATAAGTATCAATTCGGTGTTCTATCAAGAAAATTATTGGAACATATCATCTCTAGCCGTGGTATCGCTATAGATCCGGACAAAGTGACACATATAATGAACTTGCCCAGATCAGAGACGGTCTCCGATGTTCAAGGGTTCGTTGGCCATGTCAATTATTATCGATAATTTATTCGTTCGTTTGTAGTTATTTATCAATCTTTAACAAACTTATTGAAGAAACCTCCATTCGATGGGATTAGTCCCATCTAGACCATGGAGTATACCATGGCCTTTGAAGCATTGAAGTCAAAATTGGTCTCTGTACCAATATTGGTGGCCCCTCGTTGGACAGAGCCCTTTCATGTGTATATTGATGCATCAAATGTGGCTATTGGATCGATGCTAAGTCAGAAGGATGTCCAGGGTCTCGATCATCCTATCTATTATGTTAGTAGGTAATTGGTGGCTACCAAACGTAATTACACTACTACTGAACGAGAAGTGTTGGGTATGATATACTCGGTTCAAAAATTTTGGCACTATTTGCTTAGGTATCTATTTATCTTTTATGTGGATCATAATGCCCTCAAATACATGATTAATAAGCCTCAATTGAGTGGACACATTGCTCGATGGATGTTATTACTTCAAGAATTTAATTTTACTATCAATGTACGACTAGAAAAGAAACATGCCAATGCGGATCACTTGTCCCATTGTCCAATAACTTGGGTAATGAACCTATTAATGATGCACTTTCTAACGTGCAGTTATTTGCCGTCGAAGTGATTACAATCGACTATAGTGAATTGATTCAATATCTGACATTTCAGACATTCCCACCTACATATAGTGAGAAACTCAAGAAACGACTGATTTTAAAAAGTACACCGTATACGATGATGGGAGATGCCTTGTATAAGCAAGGTCGGGATGGAATTCTATGTCGTTGCATCTTTCCCAGTGAAGTACAATCGATACTAGAGGGATGTCATTTGGATAGTTGTGGTGGGCATTTCGCGGAAGACAGTACTGCTCGCAAGGCTTTAATGGCCGCATATTGGTGGCCCACAATGTTTTTTGATGCGCACCAATTTGTTCGTCATTGTGATCCTTGTCAATAAATTGATCGACCCATAGATACTTCAGCAATGCCGTTAGTACCAATCTTGGCACAGACACCATTTGAGAAATGGAGAATTGATTTTGTTAGACCCATTGCACCAACATCAAGACATAGACAAAAGCGATATATTTTAGTCGCCACGGACTATGTAACCAAATGGGCGGAGGCTATTGCTACCCGCAATGATAATGCCAATACGATGGCCACTTTTCTATATGAGAATATTATTACTCGATTTTGATGTCCGAAGGAATTGGTTAGCGATTGTGGCACCCATTTCATAAATACTACTATAGCAGCCTTGACGAACACATACGAAATCAAGTACAAGAAAACAACACCATATCATCCTCGGGCTAATGGGCAGATAGAAAAGACCAATGATATTCTATGTAAGATTTTAACCAAAATAATTTCGGACGTAGGAATGGATTGGAATACTAAATTGTTTGCGGCATTGTGGGCATATCGTACTGCATATAAAGTGACTACCAATTCTACACCATTCCAATTAGTGTATGGACAAGAAGCAATATTACCAATTGAATTAGAAGTTTAGAGTTTGTACATTACATTGGATGAACGTCTTGGAGATAAGGAATCACTCCAATATTGGTTGGCAGAGTTGGACAAATTAGATGAAATATGGGCTACAGCTCTCTTCAACATGAAAGCAACTCAAAAATGGCAAAAGACTTACTATGATAGTAAACTGCGTCCGAAGAGTTTTATGCCCAATGATTTGATATTGTTGTATGATAGCAGGTTTAATTATTTTTCGGAAAAATTTTAAGTTCGCTGACATAGGCCATATCATGTGATTGAAGGATTTTCCAATGGGTCTGTTCAATTGGAGGATTTCATGGGTCATCAATTCAGTACCCACATTAACGGGAATCGATTACGGTTATATCATACATAAAACCCGAGATGGATTTTCAATTTCTAGAGGAGGTCACATTGAATGTACTTAAGATAGACCTAATTAAGTGTGTTAGGGTGTAGAGGCGGCTGAAAGGATAGTTAGTAATTACTAATATGTCAGATGGGACGGAGGTGAGAAATGGACAGTAGGAGTAACATGTTGTCGTTATCACCACTAGGTAAAAGAATAGGAGTGAAGCACCCATTTACGGTCATTCTCAAGTGTCGCATTCTGTTATTGTTTCTTTTTGGTGTTATAATTTTGAGTATTTCGGAGTACTGGAGCGTAGTATTGACGGTTAGATCTTGAAAGAGTATGCGTCATGGCGATTGAGAGTGCAAAGAGAGCTACTGACAGAGAGGAAAGTGGCCAAAATGTGAAAGCTAAACGTAATTTAGGACCACCATCCGTAGTAATCGTTACCAATATAGAGCCTATGAAGCTAGAGATTTACTGGATGCCAAAGAGAATACAAGATTCTTGAAACGTGCAAATGTTTCAGTTTTTACGAAAGTCAGATAGTTTGCCTTCAATTAATGTGGCATTAGTAGAAGAATACATCACGAATTATGACCCATATGATGGATCAAGTGTAGTACAAGGGCACGTTATTAGTATTGATGAAAAGATCCTCAAAAAAGTATTATTTCTTCCAGTTAGAGAGTTTGCAGTGGATGCTGAGGAGTCTAGTGACTTCCGACTGGGAAGTTATTTCAAAGGTGGCATGTCATCGTTTGAGAAGAACCAACGTTGGCAGACAACTGAGGTAATTATACTAGAACTCATAAAATGATTGTGCTTCGTGCTCAGGCGTCTAGGATTGTATCGACACAATACATATATGTCAAGACGGTTAATGTTTGTAGCGGTAGGGACGTTTGAAGGGATGGTGTTCAATTAGGCAGCTTATGTAGCAACCCATATTCATGCAGAAATGGGAGCCAAGCACAAAATAGGGAAGTTTATAGCGTTCCTATATTTCAATTATGTGTATATTGTGATTGCGTACATATTGTCGCAAACATCGCCAGTAGAGGGAAGTTCTGAACTAGTACCAGTGCCTCCGCAGTGAGAACGGAATTCATTGGCACAAAATGTCAATACAACGGAGGTAATATATGAAATTGGGGAATCCAGTCGTCCAGTGGCACCGGAAATGGATCCGATTTGTTCGGTGGTGGAGGAGGAGAATGAAGTCCCGACGTTGTTAGATATCAATCAGTTAGCGTTTCCATAGGGCCGACTGTCAGAAGGCATACATCTTAAAAATGCTCTATTGAAGTATATTTCGTAAATACATTACATGGTACAAGCATTGGATGTAGAGGGCAGTGATAAACAGGAATTAGAGGTAAGCAAAAAGGTGATATCGGAGCAGACTCAAAGAATTGAAGAGTAAGAACGGATCATCTAGGCGAATGCGAAATTCAAGCAAAAAATTGAAGAACAAGAAGCTTGGGACAAAGAAAGAACGCATGGTGGAGACCTACAGGCAAGAACTATTCCTGGCTCACAATCATTCAATTTTGGAACTAGAAAAAGTGAAGGGTTAGTTGGTAATAGAACGAAAAAAAAGCCGAGTTATTGGTACAAGAAAAATTGGTATTGAGTGACTAATACAGATGTGAAACAGAGCGATTAAGGACTAAAATTAAGGCCTTGAACACCGAGGTAATAAGATTAGCAAAGGATTTAATCAATATTAGTTAAACACAAGTATCGACGTTGTCAGTTCCCGAAGTTCCAAAAGAGAGGAATCACTTTCAGTGCCAGTTGAAATTGAGAGATGCCCAAATCTTGAAATTGAAAGCTCAAGTCTATGAACTAGGCGAGTACAATGAAGACCTTTCAGCTTAGTTGAAGCAAGAGCCAATAGAAGGATTGGAGGAAGACGAAGATTTGCAGTTGGAACCGGAATCAGTAGAACCAATAACAGATACTGTGGCAATTGATTAATTAGATAGGCCAGAGAGATCGCAATTTTTGTAGAGTTTTGTTAGATAATTTTTACATAGGTAACAATTGAGTGTTTGTAAGCACGCTACACAGATAGGAGTAGGGCTATGTAGAATAGATATTAATTCATTTTTGAAAGATATTGGTAAAATATATTAATAATCCATATAGTAGGAAATTCAAGAAGACGGATGAGTGATTTAGTTATTAAAAGTGATTAATTATAGAATTATGATTAGAATCTAGAGAATCAAGAGAAAGTATATAGAAGTTGTAGAAGTTAATTAAGGTGCCATTGCTATGATAGTTGTAAGCTGGGCTAAGCTTGGTGCTACCTCTTTTCTTTTGTTTGTTATTTTCATTGAATAAGAGGATTGAGAATTTCTGAATATTGTGAAGTGAATTATGGAATGGAAATATGATTGCTATTATTTGAGAAGAAGAAAGATTGAATGTTGAAATCTAATTGTAGTTCAGCAGAGAGAATGAGTTTATATTTGTGAGAAACACCGTAATGTGAATGGCAGTTTTGTGTGAAGAATTCCAGTGATTGGAATGAGGGTAATTGTGTGCTGAAAGCTGTGAGAGCGCAGTATCACATTTGGAGATTATGAGGGTGAATATATTGGTGGAAATAGGAGTTATTGGTATGACTGAATTGCTATAAAGAAGAGACCGATAAGGTGAAGGAGGAGATTATAGTTTCCTTGTGTGTTCAGATATTGAAAATAGAGACGATACATTCAGGAGGTAATTGATTGTGTGACCCTAACGTGAACGCTTAAGCAACTAGTCATTCCCTATGTTCGAATCCCCCTATATGGATTTATTCTCATTAGATTAATTTGGAATAAATAAAACAAGCAATCACATTTATTATTAAAATAACACAAAAATTTACTTACAATTAGCACATCAATTCAATTATATATTAACAAAATTTTAACTATAGATATTATACACATCTCACAAACAAGCCAATAGTGCTAGCCTTAATTTTATTGCATGAATTCAAAGTCACCAATACAAACCTTGACTTTGTACAATAATTACAAAATTATCTCAAAACCTATATATAAAAATAAAAAAAAAAAAAAAGGCTTTATAATTTTAAAAGAAGATTAAAGCCGATTCTTTGATCCAATTCTTTGATCTCCAAAATCTCCCCTACTTTATCCTAAGTAGTTATTTTAGTAGCTAGAAGCCTAATTTCAACTCCAATCTACAAATATTCATCCCTTAGATATTAATTTAATCTTTTCTTAGAATTTTTTAGAATGATTGTATCTTTAATTTATCTTAGAGTTGATCATACCTAATATTTATCTAATTTACTTTATTTTTATTAATTTATAGCCTTTATAAGGTACTAGAAGAGTTTTTTATAATCTAGAAGGTAAATTTGCTAATCAAATTTTAATCTATTAGCTATTAAAAGAAAAAAATAAACTAAGAGGCTTTCATAAAAGCTTTATTTAAATATTTAGAATTATTATTGAATCAAGTTGATAAAATATAAATTATAATATCATTTTTGTTCATATTTTTATCATATACTCATGTTACAATACAACATTGGATAAAACGCAATATATAGGATAATAAGTAATAATCAAATTTGTTTCATGGATGTCATCACTTTTCACAAGTATAGATTCAATGCCAAAAAGAAGTTATGCTAGCCATCAATCCAACTTCACTTCTTACAAAACATTTAAAATTTGAAAGCACCTATCACAACTAATATTTATTTATATAATTATGTAAAAGTAGATGAAAATAGATTTATTTCATAATATTTTCTAGAAAAGCTTTTTAAAAGCTTTATAGATACTATTTTTACTTTAAATGTATTTATAATTTATTAATAGGTTAGAAACTTTATCAACAAATTAACGGTGTATGATAGCTTACAGAATAAGCTAACTATGTGGCATTTATATAGAAAACTTACCTTACAAGATAAGATATGTATCTTACAAAGTCAACACATTTTACAAGTCCTATAGAATATTGTCACATAGCTCTTAATTAGATAGTATATATGGAGGCAAGAGTGAAGCCTATTTTACTATTATCAATGCTTTTTTAATCTTTAGTCTTGTTTCAAGACTTTTTAGTTTTTTTATCTTTAGTAATAGTCATTCTAATTTAATACTATATCATCTTTGAGTGATATTTTAGTCCTTTTGAGTGACACAAGAGTGTATTGAAGATTTCTTTGTTTAAGATTCATGTCCTTTATAGTTTGAATAAAGTGCTAATTTAGTATTTTTAGCTTATTTTTAGAAGTGAGTAGATTATTTCACTTTTATAATTATATTTAAAAGTTTCAAACTATTCACCTTTAAATAAATAATTAAATTTTTAAAAAATGATTTTTTTCTTAAAAAGAGTGGATTATTTCTCTTTATAGAAATTTTCATTTGATATTAGAGATTGCAGATTATTTTTTTCTAATTTATCTTTTTGGACTTATTTATGTTGTCTATTGAAAGAAAGATTATAGATGCTACTCTCTAGAGAAGTGAAAATAGATTTGCAACTATTGTAGATCTTCATGAACTTGTCAACACTCTAAGAGTAGAAATCTCATGTATTTCTAACGTGAATTATAGAGGTACTATTTCTACACATATGAAAGAAGTCTAGAGTCTATATCAAGAAGTTGTATAGTTGTATGAAGCAAATAGATTAGCATCACAACCAAATTTAAGAAGTCTTACTTTTACAAACATTAGAGAAGCAAGGATTAGTATTTTTGAGAAGTTTGATGGAATAAGATCAAAATTTTGAGGATTTTTGTAATAAATTAAGTTCTATTTAATATTTCATTCTTTCTAATACCTCAATGGATTTACACAAATAGAATTCATATGTGCACTTCTATTAGAAAGTGCTCTTTTTTGGTTTGTACTTTTGATGGAAAAAGATTCATGACTATTATATGATTTGAATTCATTCTTAGAAATATTTATGGCTGTATTTAGAAAAAGTAATCAAAAAAAGATAGTAGAAACCAAGCTTATATTATTATGACAAGAATCATATTTTGCCACCACATATGCTATTAAATTTCAAAAGCTTATTTGCAATGAGAATTGGAATGACAAAGCCTTTATTAAACAATTTTGATATAAATTAAAAGATAATGTTAAAGATTTATTGTTAAAAATGCCAAGAATAAATTTACTTAAGTAATTTATTGCTCAAGCCATTGCATGTGACAATTGACTCTTCAAAAGGCGCTAGGAACAAAGATTTGATTAGAAAAATACAAGTCAAGTGATAGCAACACCTTCTAAGTTTTCACAAACTTACTTGTTTATACCAAAGCCTATGCAAAATAACATGGTACGTTTTAAGCCTCTTATTGAAAAAAAAATTAATCATTCTCAAGAGGATTTTTGCTTATATTATAGGAAATCCAAGGACAATACTCAACATTATTCAAAGGAGTAACTCAAGTGCAAAATAAAGAGCATAGTTACCAAAGAGGACAACATGTCAAAATACAAGTTTTTTCAACTACAATAGGAACTGTACTATTAAAATCTTGTGTAACACCTAATAAAGATCTTATTCTCTCTTTAGATCTCTCATCTTGTTTCATAATAGAAGTTTATTTAGGACAAAAAAATCACAAAGTCTTAACCTTGTTAGATTCAAGAGCCTCAGTCTATTTTATAAATAAAGACTTTGTCAAAAAATAAGAAATATTGTTAGTCAAGAAAACTAAATCTATACATGTAGAAATTATAGATGGTCATTTTTTATCTTTTGAAGATGTTATCTATAAGATTGTTCTTTTATATGTAGGAATTAAAGATCATAATAGCATAGTAATATTAATGTAATAAGATCTCCCTCTAATCTGATTATTTTAGGATTATTGTGATTAAAAAAATATAATCTTTAGATGGATTAGTTTTTTTATAACCTTAAATCTTTTTATAATTTGATCTACAATTTTATAAGTCAAATAGAAATATATAAGCTTAACATATCTAAATCTTTATTAATAGATATAAAAGCTTTTATTTTCTTTTGATATATATGCCATACCTATTTTTAATGATGAAAAGATGTTAAGTAGTATTTCTAGCTAATATCAAGATTTTCAAGATATTTTTTTTAAAAAATACAAATATTCTTCTAGAGCATTGACCTTGTGTATGTTCAATTGATTTTCAAGAAGGAGCTCAACTATCATTCAGACTCATCTATAGCTTATTGCAAAATGAGTTGGATATATTATTAAAAAAAAATTAGCTAAGAACTTCATACGTTGATCAAAATCTCTAGTAAGAGCTCCTATCTTATTTGTGAAGAAAAATGATGGATCTTTATTGATGTACATAGATTATTGAAGACTTAACAACATCACTATCAAAAATACGTATTTTCTACTTTTAATTTTAAAACTTCTTAATCAATTCAATTAAAAAAAGATCTACATAAAAATAGATCTATAAATAGTATATAATTTATTCCGTATTAAAAAAAAAGAGGTGAATAAAAGACTAATTTTCAAATTAAGTATAGATATTTGAATATAATGTTATGCCTTTTGAAGTCACAAATACACCAACTACTTTTCAACATATTATAAATGATATTTTTATGAATTTCTCAATGATTTTATTGTCTATTATTTAGAAAATATTTTAATCTACTCTAAAAATACAAAAAAATATGAACTTTATATTTTTTGAGTGTTACAAAAACTTAAAGATACATGATTGTATGCCAAGATAAAAAAATATATATATTCTATAAAATTCAAGTTGGCTTCTTAAGATACATTATTTCCAACAAAGGACCAATGATGGATCCAAAAAAAGTCCAAACTAAACTATTATAAATTAGAAGATTTCAAAAATAATCAAAGATGTGCAATGTTTTTTAAAATTTGCCAATTATTATGAAATCTTCATCAAGAATTTTTTTCAAGTTGCAACTCTTCTTATTCATTTGACATGTAAATATAAACTTAAATCAAGCAAAGAAGTTAAAACATTTTTTGAAGCCTTGAAGATAATATTTATTTTTGCATTAATTTTGTATTATATTGATTTTTTTGAGGCATTCTTTATGAAAACATATACACCAGACTTTGCTATAGGTATTATTTTATTATAAATGGTAGCAAATGACAAGCTCTATTTAATAGCTTTTCATTTGAAAAAATTTCAGCAGTTAAAATTAATTATGAGATCTACAACAAAGAGATTCTTATAATTTTGGATTTATTTTATGAAAGGTGTTATTTTCTAGAAGATGCTTTTAGTCTAGTCACTATGTATACAAATTATAAGAACTTCAAGTATTTCAGGTTTGTATGCATTTTAAATTATTGCCAAGCTTATTAGAGCATGTATTTATTAAGATTTGATTTCAAGATCACTTATCAATCCAAAAAAAAACAAGATTTATTAAATGCCCTTTCTACACTTTTTTATCTTGCATTAAAAAAATATATTTTTTAATCAACAATAAATGATTCTCTTGAAACTAAAGCATTTTCAGCTTTGAGTAATAAAATCAATATTAATTGTTGATTCAAGCTTTGTTAGGAAAATTCAATTAAGTATGTCCTCTTATCTTTTTATTGATGATATCAAGAATAATTCTTTTAAGTTTCATGATACTTCCAAAATCAAATTCAAGAATAATCTATTCTATTTCAAAAGACAATTATATATTCTACAAGACAAGGCACAATTACATGTTCTGTAAGCTTGTCATGACTTTCTAACAATTGGATATTTTATATACAACAAGACTTTGGAACTAATATCAAGAAATTTTTCGTGGCCTCAAATGTGAAAGGCAATTAAAGACTTTGTACAATTATGTGATATTTATTCAAGATAAAAAATTCCTTATCATTGACCTTGTGGACTTTTTCAGCCATTACTTATTTTAAAAAAACTGTGGTCTTTTATTTCTATGGATTTTATCACAAATATTTTAGTCTTAAGTTTTTTTGATTTTATATTTGTGATAGTAGATCATTTTTTAAGATAGCATATTTTACATTATATACAAAAACCATCATAAGTAAAGAAATGGCTAAGTGTGAGCATAATTAAAAGCTCCAATAGTTAGTTACGATTCTTTTTGTACTTTTTAACATATTTTTACTGATTTAATGCTAATATAATTGATTAATAGATTAAAATTAGTTTTTTTAGTTAATTATGACTTTTATCATATTTTTAGGTTGTTAATTAGATGGATACTTTTAATTAGTAGATTGATTGACTATTTTAAAATTCAAAAGAAAAAATAATAAATTTAAAAGGTCTATGATTTTATTTTCTTGAATTACTTTAAATCTTTTTCTTAGTAATACAACTATAATTTTAGTAAAATTTTTCTTCTAATTCTTAGGAATTATATCTTAAATTAATCCACAATCTTAATTTTCAATCCAAAAGCTAATTTCTAATTTGACTATAGTTAGAAAGTCCCTTAAATCTAATTTTTTTATCTTCTTAATTAATTTTGAAGATTTTTAAGCTTAAATTTTATTTTTTAATTTAATTGGATTAAAAATATAAAGTCTAATTGTTAAATTAATGATGGTCTTAAAAATATAGAGACAAGCTAAATTTATGGTGGATTTTCCTCTCATAGTGATTTTAATCACTACTTGAAGTTGAAAAAAAAGTAAAATTTGAAAAAATCACAAATTCAAGGCCAATTTACAACTAGGTTTTGGATTTGCCAAGAGTTTATGCTTAAGAGAGTTTAAATTGAAGAATGGTGATTATGAAGGCTTTGATGGCAAGAACCCTTGTTGATTTCCAAGTAGGCTAATTAGAATTAGAATTGTAGTTGAAATTTACAACTAAATTAGCAAATTAATTAATTCTTATGATTTAGAACTTAGATTTGGGCTTGTGAATAGTTGATCTTAGAATAAAAATATGTTTTAGAGACATTGGTGTTAGTTTTATCAAAAAGATGTTAGTTTTTGAGTTCTAGGCATTTCCAGCCTTGAAATTGAGTTTAAATTGAGAATTATTGAAGATCCTTGATCTTGGTTAGGGATTTTCTGATTTTGATGGTCGAGATGTGTCCGCCACTTTTGGACCTCCTCCTACCTAGTTAAGAGGGCTTAGGTGACTGAGCTCCCTCTCTCTCTCCATCTTCTTGTGGCGAAGCCATGGCAAAATATTCCCCCATCTTGTGAATGTAAATCTCCTTTTTTGAACTTATATGGCCTCAGTTTTAACTCGCTCAATCCATCTCTTTTTATTTTTTTTTGTAAAACTTTGTAAGCAGATTCTACTCACCCTTAACTTTGTAACGGCATAAGGTCTACTTGATTTGAAGTTGTGACAAATTTATGGCGAGTTTTCAAGGTGACAGGGGTCTATTGCCTTGGCAGTGTAGTAGCATCAGCTTAAAAAATCTATAACTCGGTGATCTCTGACTCAACTTTGATGTGGATTATTGAAATGAATGCACTCTAAAGTTTAGTTTACTAAAAAAAATTAATCACTAATTTTCGATCTATATCAAATTTTTAATGAATTTTTAAATGCAAAGAGATCTGCTGCCTTGGCGGTATTGAACAACCAGCTTTGAAAAATTGTATCTTAGTACTTACTTACATTTTTTTTCTGAAATTTTTTGGAAACGGAACTCTACTAAGTTTGATTTTAGGAAAAGTTATACTTGTCAATTTTAAACTATTAACTGATTTTTAGTGAATTTTTAAGTAGAAGGGGGTTTGCTGCCTAGGCAGCTCAAATTGCCTTACTTTGAAAACACACATCTCGAATGTCAAACCTTGGATCACCATGAAAGTTGGTAGATAGGAGCAACTCTACGTCAACCTCAACCACAAAAAAATTCAAGTACATAGGAGCTGTGTGGAATCGTTAGCAAATTTTTGAATGACAAGGGATCTGCTGCCGTCAACTTGACATACTCTAAGTAAGTTTTTTCTTCCCTAATCACCCCCTAATCACATCCCTTAGCACCTAAATTGCTATATTATCACTCATTCATCTTATTACCATCAATTAATGTTATTTAATAATTTCAAAGAACTTTTATCTCACTTAGAAATTAATCTTAAATTCTTATCTTTTCCTCCATTCTTATCTTTAAAGATAAAATATAAATAAATAAATAAAAATTAATCTGATCGTTTAATTTTTTCCTATTTATTTTAACCTTAATATTTTAACTTTAAATTTTAACCTTCAACTTTAAATTTTTACTTTTAACCTTCAACTTTTACTATTGTTACTTTTAAACTTTTACTTAATTTTTAATTATTAATTCTAACTTAAATTTTAATTTATTTATTTTATTTATTTTAATTTTTTTAATTTTTTAATCTTCCAACTTTCATCTTTTATCTTACAAAAATCTTAACATCATGTTAGTGTTGAACTTAAATATTTAAGGCTGTTTATTACTGAATTTCTAATTCTAGATGAAGTTTTGTCATAAAAACTTCATCCGTAGATAACTTCCTATATAGAACTCTGATTTACATGATTAATACTACCTTGGAAAGCCTTAGACTAACACTCTAGTATGATATTCATTTTTTTTTTTTATTTTATTCTAATTCATAATTTTTAGAGTTTAAATTTGATAGAATAAGTCTTAGAAGGCACTTAATTAAATGAACTACAAATGTTAAAAATTAAATCATAAAAAAATATAACTAATTTGTTGTGTTGTTTGATTAATCTTGATTATTACCTCAGTTTGGTTTTCATATCTAGTAGATGATTTGCATCTCTACATTAATTAGTATTGGGCTTTGATGTAAGTTATGATCTGATTAAATCAAATTTAAGTGAGGGGAAATAAATCCACTTATATTAAGCTTTTTTTGGATAATATCTATGCCTATCATGAAATGCCCAAGAATATTATATTGGATAGGAAGATTTAATTTATATCAAGATTTTAAAAAATCCTTTTCAAATTTTTAAAGATATATATAAAGCTCACTTTGACTGTACAATTGTCAATATGATGGGCAAACAAAATAGGTGAATCAAATTTTGGAGCAATATTTGAGGAGTATCATCGGCTATCATTAAGATGATTGAGTAATTTTTTTTTCCATTAGTAAATTTTACCTACAATAATTTGATACATTTTTCTACTCAACAAACATCTTTTTTTGTCAATCATAGTTATCATCTACAGCTTGATACTTTTAACTTTTCATAAGTTGATAATCTTATAACAAAAGATTTTTTAAATTCTTTATCAAAGCTACATACAATAATGAAGTCACATTGAAAGGAAGCCCAAAAATGAAAAAAGATTAATGAAGATGCCTATTGCAAGGAACAACTATAATTCAACATATGTAACAAAGTATTGTTACTTCATTGCAATATTAAGACTACTTATCTTTATGAAAAGTTGGACTATTATAGGCTTAGATATTTTCTTACTTGTGAATAAGTCAATCTTGATACTTATTGATTACACCTTTTAGAATCTAATTACAAGATAGCCTCAATTAATAGTTGCTTGTAATTAATAGTGTGAAGTAGAAGTAGTAAAAATAAGAACAAAAGAAACAAATTATAAAAAAAAAATGCAATCAAATAATTGTACACTACAAACCTAATCACAATCTATTCACTCAATTTTTATTTAATAAAAAATAAAAAATAAAAGTAAAAAATATATTTTTAGAAATTTAATTTTTTTATCTTTTCAATGGTATAAGAAACATATAAATCCGAGTTACTATGAATAAGTTATGAAGGTTTAAAAATAATAAGTAAATAAATAAATAATTAAGTAAATAATTTTTATCTCAAAAATAACTTAAAAAAGAGATCAAGAGTTCGAGCCTCACCAAGACTCACAAGTAGTGTATATGGATTTCTAAGAAAAGCCACGAAGCCTTATTCTTATCTTTCTAACTACCTTCAAGGTGCTACAACCTATATGGAACTTATGCACCTCCCTTCTTACAAGGATTATATTAGTTGCTGGTCCTTCTATTTTCTATTAGTAAAATCAATAATTTTGTATTTTTATTTCACCATGGTGTTCAAAAATATTCAATTAGTCTAAGAATCTAGTTTGGCCTTCAAATCTAATTACTTTAAAAATTCCTAAAAAATTCTAAATAAATTTTAAATAAATTCTAAAAGTTTTTCTAATATTTTTAAAATATTAGAATCATTTTTAAAATATACTTTTTTATCTTGATGATTTTTTATAGTAATAAAATAAATTTAAATTTACTATAAATCCTACTTTAATATAAATAATTAAAAAAGACATGAGATTCTTTTTCATGCTTCTTCTAGCTACTAACTAATATATATATATATATATATATTTATAAGTAATGTGTATAGATAGAAATTCAATATAAATATTGACCTTAATAAATATACTTCAATACTCAATAATAAGTAAAATATACTAAACCAATTAACATAATTGCCTCCAAGACTTACTAAGATTCTAATTCTACAACTAACTTTCTAATTTTCTATTTATATAAAGATTTCTATACTATTTACCATATATTATGATTTTAAGCACTTTAAATGTATCTTTTATTCTTAAAATAATTAGTGAATTGATTTGATGACTCATAGAGCCAATAAAAAATCTTGCAAATGTAGCAAAGAAGTTTGAAACTTTTTATCAACGACATCCATCAAAACTAAGATAAAGAATTGCAACATCCATGAAAGATGATGACTACTCTTTGAAGAACTTGTCTCTACAAAAAGAAGTAATGTCACAAATACACATATTTACTCTAATATTTATCTATATGATTAAGTAAAAGTAGATAAAAATAGATTTATTTTATAATATTTTTTAAAAAATCTTTCTAGAAGCTCCATAGATGCTAATTTGACTCTATGTATATTTATAATTGATTGATAGATTAGAAAATTGATCAAAATATTAACCATATGTGATAGCTTAAAGAATAAACTAACTATGTGGTATATATATATATATATATATATATAGAATATTTACCTTATAAGTTAAGATATATGTCTTGCAAAGTCAACATGTATTGGAAGTCCTATGAAATATTGCCACATAGCTCTTATTTAGATAGTATACATTGATGCAAGAGTGAAGCCTTTTTCACTGTTGTCAATGCCTTTTTAGTCTTTAGTCTTGTTTTAAGACTTTCTAGTTTTCATATCTCTAGCAATAGTCATTCTAATTTAATACTATATCATATTTGAATTTTTTCTAGTTATTTTGAGTGACACAAGACCATATTAAGGATTTCTTTCTTTGAGATTTATATCTTTAATACTTCCTTTTTTACAAGGACTAGACTAGCTATTGGTCCTCTTAATTTTTTACTAATAGAATTCATATTTTTATATTTTTGACTACACCATGGTATTTAATAACATAAAAATATCCTAATAAAATTTTATGGCCTTCAAATCTTGTTCCATTTTTTCATAATAGCTCCCAAGATAGTAAAACTCAAATTTACAAAGGTCTTAAAATCTTTTCTAAAAATTCCTAAAATATTCTAAAAAAATTCTAAAAAAATCTTATAATATTTTTATAATATTAATATCTATTTAAGATTAGATTTTTTTACCTTGATAATTTTTTATAATGATAAAATTTATTTAAATATATTAAAAAATATTTTTTTATTTAATTAATTAAAATGAAATAATTTATTTTTCATACTTCTTCTAATTACTAATTAATCATTGATAGGATTTTTATAAATAATACATATAGATAAGAGGCTAATAAATAAAAAAAATTTAATAATTAATCCGTAATATTTAATAATAAATAAAAATAATAAACCAATTAAGATAAATTCTTCCAAGGTTTATTAAGATTTTATTTTTATAATTTTATTTTAATAAGATTTTTGTAACTTATAAATAATTTTTAATTCAAATATATACTTAAATAGTAAAAAGACTCTCTAATCTTAATATTTTTATAATTAAATGATTTAAAACTTTTTTTAAAATTAATCCATCAATTAAGATGCATTAGTAGAACTCACATTCACTCTTGTTAATTCCTTCTGTGCTTCTAGTCTAGTTTCAAGGGTCTCTAGTTTTTTCTTTTTTAGCAATAGCTATTTTAGTTTCTATTTTTATATAAATATTTTTTATTTTTTTATTATTAAATTTGAATCAATTTTTTTTTATTTTAAAAGCTTCATAACTCTTAAATTAAAAACATTCTAAAGAGTTTAGAAATATTACTACAATTAAAATTATTTATAATAAGCAAAGGTAGATTAAATCTAAATTTTAAAAAGATAATATAAAAATTAAAAATATAGAAAATAATACCAAATTGAAGCTTTTATATTTAAAATAAAGATAATAGTTTATTAAAAACTTACAAATGATTCAACTTCTTAAAATTTATTATTCTAAAGCCAAAGTCAAAGTGGCTATATTTTCGAACTAAGAACCTATTAAGAAAATTAATTATTTTAATAGAATCCTAGATCCTAAAAATAAATAAAAAAGAGAAGAAAGAAAAAAATAGGTCAAATAATTTTTTTTAAAAAATACAGATATAATAAAATTAGACATATCCATGAAATCTTAAATCCTTCTATATAATTTTTTTAATTTTTTTTACTTTGAAAATTTTAATTCAAAACCTAAAATTAAATTTTCAAATTTATTTAAAAGTTCTTTTGAAGCCATATATTTTCATCTTCAATTAAACTATACTTTCAAATTTTTATAAATAGCTTCTTTAACTTTTATGCTTTAAAAAATTTAAATTATTTAGAAATTTTTCTAAATATTTATATTTTATTTAATAAACTTATTTAAATAATACAAGTTCTAATTTCTTTTTTTAATTACTTCTATTTTTAATATTCTATAAAATTTAATTATTTTAATATAACTAAATGTTTTAGTAAATTAAGAAACTTCTTTAAAGCCTTACATTTGTACAAAATTAGATTCTTTAAACATATTAAGCTTATAAAAACTTCTAACAAATTTTTCAATTTCTTATACTCATAGAAGCACAATTCTTCTAATGTAATCAAATTTGTCAATCTACTTGGAATATCTTCAAAATTCTTAAATTTTTAAGTATTTAGCTTTTACAAAATTATTAAGATTCTGAATCTTTTTAGAAACTTCTTCATTTTTTTCTACTTTAAATTTTTAAATTCTTCCAATACAACTAATCTTCTTCTTTTACTTTGAAATTCTTTCAAAGTTTCATATTTGCACATATTTAATCTCTTTATAAATTTTAAACGTCCAAATCTTTATTTCCCCTTCTTTAATCTCTTGTTCAAGTAAAACCACAATTTTTTTAATGCAATTGGATTGTCTAATTTAACTAAAAATCTCTCAAAGTCTCACTCTTAAATATATTTTCTTTCATTAAGCATCTCAACCTTCTAAACCATTTAAACAACCTCTAAAATTTTCATCATCTCAAAAAATGTCATCTCTCTTATCAATCTAAATACTTTAATTTGTTGAAAAACTCTTTTAAAGCCTCATATTCTTTTATAATTAGCATCTTAAAATATATTAAGCTTTGAAATCTTTTAGAAAACATCTTCAACTTTCTATATTTTCAGAAAGCCAATCCTTTTGATGATATAAGATTCTTTAATTATACTTTAAAAATCTTTTAAAATATTATATTTCTATATTATTAACTTCTTCATAAATGTCAAACTTTCAAATCCTTCTTACAATTTTTTTAACTTTCTACACTTTAAGAAACAAAATTCTTCAAATAATACTAAAATCTTCATTCTACTTAGAAACTTTTCTAAGTCCTCAAACTTCCACATGTCTAAATAAATATATTAAGCTTCAAAATTATTTTAGCAACATCTACAAATTTCAATACTTTGAAAAATCATGTTCTTTCAATCATACCAAATTCTATAATCTACTTCAAATTCATTCCAAAGCATCATATTTCTACATCTTTAACTTCTTTAAACATGTCAAGCTTTCAAATCCTTTTGACAAGTTCCTCAACTATCTAAACTTTAAAAAAATCCATTCTTCCAAAGAAACCATATTCTCCAATCCAATTCAAAACTCTTCTAAAACCTCATTTTCTCACATGTTTAGTTTCTTCAAGTATGTCAAGCTTCTAAATCCTTTTGGCAAGATTTTCAACTTCTTACACTTTGAAAAATTTAATTCTTTTAATGAAATCTAATTCTCCAATTTACATGGAAACTCTTTCAAAGCCTCATATTCATGAATTATTAACTTCAAATATGTGAAGCTCTCAAACTCTTTCAATAAGTTTCTCAACTTCTTACACATTGAGAAATTCAATTCTTCCAATGAAACCAAATTCTTGAATCTACTTAGAAACTCTTCCAAAGCCTCACATTTCTACATACATAGCTTCTTCAAACATGTCAAGCTTCCAAACTCTTCTATCTAATTTTTTAACTTCCTACATTTTAAAAAATTCAACTCTTCTAATAAAACCAAATTCTCCAATTAACTTGAAAACTCTTCCAAAGCCTTACATTCCTACATATTTAGCTTCTTCAAATATGTCAAGCTTTCAAATCCTTTTGGAAAGTATTTCAACTTTTTGAACATTGAAAAATCCAATTCTTCTAATGAGACCAAATTCTCTAATCCACTTAGAAACTCTTCCAAAGCCTCATATTTTTTCACAATTAACCTCTTCAAACATGTCACCCTTCCAAATCCTTCCGACAAGTTTTTCAACTTCTTGCACTTTGAAAAATTTAATTCTTCCAATAAAACCAAATTCTCCAATCCACTTGAAAACTCTTCTAAAGCCTCACATTCCCACATATATAGCTTCTTCAAACATGTCAAGCTTCTAAATCCTTTTGGAAAGTATTTCAACTTCTTGCACATTGAAAAATTCAATTCTTCCAATGAAACCAAATTCTCCAATCCACTTGGAAACTCTTCTAATAATGTATAATTTGTAATGCAAAGAATAACCAAAGATTTCATGTTGTATAAGTTGGTTGTCAACTATTTCAAGTTTGTATAATTTTCCAATATTACATCAGTTAATTATAATAATTTATATGCATTATTTGAGAAAAATTCAAGAAAGCTACAATTGCCAAGAATAAGACAACACAATTTGCTCAAAGCCTCATGTTCAAAAATATTCCAAAATCTTCAAATAGTATCTTTTTGAATTTTAACTATATGATCTTCATTTGAAAAGTGTATGATTAAGCATCAAAGTTTGAAAGTTTATTCGACAAGATTTGAAATAAAGCCAAAATCTTCACATAAGTGAAAAACTAGCAAGCATAGGTGTAAGTAGTTCATAGTATTGATTTTCAATTTACTTTTATACTCTAATTTTTTTTCTAACTTTGTAAAAGGGAGACCTTGAATAAATTCAATGCCATGTTTACACAAATACAAATTTGATAGTAAATAATCTATTCCTAATGAACAAATTGTTAGCATATAAATTTATACTTATAAAAAAATTAAAAATTAACAAATCCATAATATTATATTCACCTTTTGGTTACAATCATTAAATATAGTAAAATACAATTCTCAATCTTTAGATCCTTTATATTATGTCTCTACAAGTATACAACTTATGTCACGTAGTTGATCATGTATGTGAAAATTTACATTATCATCCACAACCAATAATAATTTATCTTGCAAATTCTTAAGAGTTGTTTAAAAATTCCAACATCATCATTGAAAATGTGTAATGGTTCTCCTTCACTTATCCCTCTAGAATAAGAATCATGATAAAAAAAAACAAGCTATATCCAAAAACATGTTTCTTTCATCAAGATTAAGTTCATCAAATCTTATTCTTAATGTCTTCTAAATTTTTTCATCCATACTTCCATCATGTCTTGCTCATAATAACCTATTCAAAGTTCACTTCCATATCCTTAATTATTGATTTCCATGCAAATAAGTCCTCATAACTTCTAAACTCAATGGAAGTCCACTACAAGATTTTACAATCTTTTCAATTACATCTTTCAAATACAATAAATTAGCTCCAGTGGTTGAAAATGCATACATAAAAAATAATTCCATAGATTTAATAGTATCAATTTTTTCTATATCCATTCTTCCAAGCATTGATATATGTTGTTCTAAAGAGCTCCAAATACGACTAGTTGCAATCAATTTATTGCCATCATCATCCTTAAACTTATCAAAACCTAACACCTCATTTAATTGACTATCACTTCTTACATCATCTAAAACAGTGAGAATCTTCTTTCTTTTTTGAAGATTTTTCAACATATTTCGTCCTTCTTGCAAAGAATATACTTGAAGTTGCTCATGAAAAATCTTCCAATATATTCTTTAATAGGACTCTATTTTTTCCATCTTTCAAGTCATTTATAAAGCATATTACTTGAAACTTGTAGAAAATGTGGTTGCATAGAGCCTTAGGCAATATTGACTTACCAATTCCACCCATTCCAATAATATTCAAACTACTAGCATTTTTTTTTTTTTTTTCTAATTCAATTAATTTTTCTTCAATACTAATTAACTTCAATTTTTTATTAGTTTTTACATTGATGTACAACATTTTACAAGCTTCCAAATTTGAGTATTCTAATAACTTACAAAAATTAAAGTGTCTTCATACTTGTTGAAACTTAAATTACATATTATATCATATTACATCTACTATAATTAAAATATAAGTTTCAAAAGAATAAATATCTTATCAAAAATTCACACCTAACTTTCAAACCATCTAATATCAATTCATCCTTGAATTTATGACCTATTTTCTTTAAATTTCTATAATTTGGTTGCATAGAGGCCTTCTCAATCCTTCTTCAAAATGTAATGGTAGTGGCAATGCCACAAGTTTAACCTTCTTTGCAATAGTCTTATATTTTGTATTCACCTTCACTTCATATTTATTTACATATTCTTTTATTTCATTATAAAATTTCTTATAATAAAAATTTATTACTTTATCACTTCTTTCAAAATTCAAATCTAATAATATTTATAAATTATCTATAGTATCATCAAAGCAAGATTTTTCTAAAATCTTTGATATATATTCATCTTTATTAATCACTACACATTTCTTCAATTCATATTCCATATTTTTGATATTTTTCTTCTCTATCCTTCTAAAATTATTTATATTTTTGACTGAAACATATCCATCCTACAATAATCCGATAATGGCCTCATTTCTTCTACTTTGTGGGAAGCCATCACTCCTTTTATTATTGCAAACCTGTTTTAAATGGCCTCTTATAAAAAATCCTTTGAGTTGTCAAGATCTTTAAACTCTTTGTGTATCCTTAGCAAAGGATGTTCCTTCAAACTATTCCAATTTCTTTCATAATTTATACAAATTGTTAAAAATTACACTGCTTCTTTTCCATCTTATCTTCTTATCCTTACATAGGCAAAATTATCATCCATATCCTTTTTTTATTATAAAAAGATTATTTAAGAGATTTAAAAATATCATTAGATCTATTGAAAGATTTTTAAATCTAAATATGATATTATATATTTTTAAAAATATATGGATTTCTAAATATTAAGATATTGATCATTTTAAATTTTAAATTGACTTTGTAAATAGATAGGATTCTATAAGTTTGATTTGACTTCTTTTATCTAAATTTAGAATATAAAAATATAGTGGTGGATTTAGAATGTTCTATTGTCTCTTCTATCTACTACCTTATTATAAATAAATTAGGTTTAAGGTTTAGAATTAAAAGATTTATGATTTAATAATAAGGATCTAGGATTTAAAATTTAGGATTTGAGTTTTTAGAGTTTAAGATTCGAAATTCAAGAAATACGTGGATGTGCCCAATTATTTTACTTATTTATTTTTTGGATTTTTACTTAATCTTCTTTTCCAAAAAATAAGAAGGTGAATCAATTCAAAATTTTAAAAAATATTAATATTAATATATATATATATCAAAAGTCTTATATCTAAAAATTAAAAACTTTTAGAAGATTCTAATTTCACCACTAGATTTTTAGGTGCTTGAAAATAAGAAGAAATGTCAAATTAAAACTTATATAATCCTACCTATTTGCAATGTCAACTTAAAGTTTGAAATGGTCAAATCTTTAATATCTACAAATTTGTATGCTTTTAGACTAATTCTTTGAGATATTTAAAAAAAAAAAAAAAAAAAAAAAAAAAAAAAAACTTCAAATGGATCAAATGGTGTTTTCAAAACTCTCAAAAAGCTTCTAAAAAATACATATAACAAGATAAAAAAGAAGGTAGTAGGATAAGATGAAATAAAAATTTGTACAATCTTTTATCAAAATGATAGTTACTTATTAAGTTTTAAAATAAAAATATATCTTTCTATCAAAGATAAAAATTTAATACCTTAGTATATATCTAATAGATAAAGTATTTTTTACTCATTTTTAATTAATAAGTTATTTTTTGAGAAATTAAAATAATATCCCCTGTATATGCTTTCAAAAATTTAGATTAAAAAATCATATATTTTAATTTTTTAAAAAATTAGTTATACATGTTTATTCATAATTTTTTTCATTTATTAGTTTAATTTAGGCATAGCATTTTTTCAATTCATATAGTTAATATAAATTATATGGTCAACATTAATATTTATATTCATCATATATCACATTCAATAACTTAAATCTTATAGTTCTTTTTAATTAAAGAATAAAGTATTTATATTAAAAAAAATTATAGTATTTTCTATAATATAAATTTTTGGTAGTAAGACATACATGAAGTTGTTGCAAATAATGTAAAAGAGTCTAATACAAATATAAGTCTATGAATATGATTGTATTATCTTTAATTTTTAAAATATTTAATAATATTTTTTATATTTAATAATAATTTTTATATTTAATAATAATTTTTATATTTAATAATAATTTTTATATTTAATAATATTTTTTACATTTAATAATATTTTTTATATTTAATAATATTTTTTATATTTAATAATATTTTTATATTTAATAATATTTTTATATTTAATAATATTTTTATATTTAATAATATTTTTATATTTAATAATATTTTTATATTTAATAATATTTTTATATTTAATAATATTTTTATATTTAATAATATTTTTATATTTAATAATATTTTTTATATTTAATAATATTTTTTATATTTAAAAATATTTAAGAATATTTTTTTATATTTAAAAATATTATATACTTAATTTTTATTAAAATCAGTTTTAAGTTCTTCTACAATCCTTTGCACTCTTTTGGACTCTCTTAATATGTTTTGGTAATTTCATAAAACTCAAACCTTATTTTGAAGCTTTCTTTTAATATTATATTCATCATTTGATTATAGAATATTATAAGAATTATGTTTTAGAGGTTCCTTTAAAGAATTGACCAACAATTCTTTTTCAGATTTTTTTAAGACAATAAAATATGAAAAATATAGATATAAAAATATTATAAATTTAAACAAAAAGCTATTTATTTTTAAAATAGAATACATAATTTTATCTTTATGAATTATCATTTTATAATAAAAAAATTATTTTTATTTTTTGATGTGCAAAAAATTAATAGTATAATATTTTGCAGAAAACTAGCTTAAAAGCATGATTCTTGAATTTAAAAATTACAAATTTCTTATAAGTTTTTTTTTTTGATAGAAAAAAATAGATAATTTATATGAGGACAAGATTGTAAAAAAATGGATAGTATTTAGGCAATATTTTTTCAAGAAATCTTAGTCTCATTCTACATGGTGGCATAATTTGTAATAATAAAAAATTGCCTAAATTTAGTAAACTTTTTTTAAAAAACTTATTTTGAATAAATTTAATCCTTCTCTTGAAAGAAATATAGTAGAGATGAAAGTAGAAGTTTTGTTACACTTGCCTATTTTAAAAGTTAATTTGTAAATTGACATGATTTATAAGGTTGATAGAATTTTAAAATACTATTGTGCATTGTAAGCTTTAATTATTTTATTGTAATATAATTTTATTAAAATAATGAATTATTTTTCATATTAAAATAAATTAAATAAAAAAAATATATCTAAGAATTTACTCTTAAATAACCTTATCTCTTCTACTTTTTTATATTGAAGATGTTAACATGAAAGTGACAAGAAATTCCTTAACTAATAATTTTTATTTTTTTAGGATGATTTAATAAAAATAAATCATAGTCTTTAGATAAATTGATCTATTTTATTTATTCTAGTTAAATAATAAATAGGCTGGTTTATATTGAGACTAATCTTTTACTTTTTACTTGAAAGTAGAATAGCTATACAATGGTTTTCTTTAAAATTTTACATCATTTCAAGTAAAATTTTAATTATTAAATTTACTTCTACAATGGTTATACAATCTTGACATAAAACATTTATTTCCCAAAATTTAATATTGAATATTCTTCTTTTGCATACACCATAGGTAAATTCTGCAATTTTTGTTATTTAATTTTTTTACAAGCACAAGTATTAAAATAGATTAAAATTTTAATTCAGTTTTTTATAAGATTTTTGAAAGTATTTTCTATATAAAAAACTATTGTGTTTCTATTAATATAATATTTTACACTTTATTGTAAAAAGTTAAGATTTTAGCCTTAAATTTTTTGTTCACTAAATGATTTACAAAAGTTCTAAATTTTCTTTGAATAATGTAAAATAGTATTTTAAAATTAAATTTTTACTTGTAGATTCTAAAATTTCTTAGTAGCTAAACAATAGTTTAAACCAGTTAATATCATTAAAAACTTAAATTCTCTTTATGTCTTTGTAAAGAACCATCTCTTTAAGGCCTTTGATCTACTAAATATTTTTAAATTTTTTACATGGTTTTAAAATATGAAATACAATGTGCTATCAATTTATTATTTATTCTAAAAAACTATTTTTAACATTAAAAATTAACCTATATTTTTTATTACTTAAAATATTTTATTTAAAAAACTTAAAGAATCTTCATTAAAATAAAAAAATTATAATATTTTCAAAATAATTCTATACTATATATATATATATATATATATATATATATATATATAGTAAAGAATTGATAGTTTAAAAGAACATTTTTGATCCAAATTTAACATCTATGTAAGATTATCTCATTTGGTAATAATAGAAATTTATACTTTTCTATAAGATGTATATTGATTTGGTAATACCCTAAAAAATCATCAGAAATGATATAACTTTTTTTTTTAACTATGTAAATAATCTGTTTAGAACTTAATAGAAAGTAATCTTTATTTATTTATTTATTTATTCATTTTTGGCAGCATCAAAATAAAAAAATCAAAATTTATTTTTCTCTTCGAAAATAAAGTAAATGATATTAAAAATATAATTTAATTTTTTCAAAAGAAAAAACAGAAAATCACACATGCATTCAATAATAAATTTTAATATATATATATATATATATAAAATTAAAAGCTGAAGTAAAATATACAAAACAAAAAAAACACTATCTTTCTAAAAACTGTTATAAGTAAAACCCTCAAAGATAATTGAAGAATTATTCTAAATTTTTATCATTTAGGATGTACACAATGCTACAAGAAGTAGTGCTACTTTCTAACAGTTACAAAAATAGGTTTAAAAAATTATATTATTTTTTTCCAAAACTTATTCAAATATTAATTTATTATATGGAAAATAAAAAATTCATATGATATATATATATATATATATATATATATATATATATATATATATATATATTAAAAAATTGATATAAAATATATATCAATTATTACTATTTTTAATATAATTTTTTTAATTTACTTCTGTAATTATCTTTTCAAAGTAGAGATTAGAATTAATAGTAGCATCTTAAATGTAATAATGTTTAATTTTTAAGTATGTATTTTGGTATTATGTAATTAATTTTTTTCCTAAGATATAGAATTTTTACCAAGACAATACAATAAAGTCTAATCTTGCACCAAATAACATTCATCAACAAGTGTTTTTAACCATAGTGCTTCTTTAGTTGTTTTAAAAATCTACTTCAAATATTTAAAGAACTTTAGTAGATTATAAAGGGGACTTATAATCTAAAACATTTCCAATTATTATAAAAGCATAATATTTAGATTTTTTTTTTCTTTGGGTCTAAGTTCCTATCAATATCAATAAATCTTATAAATTTATTCTTTTTAATATTTTATGTTGCAAATAATTATAGTATCTTTTAAATAAAAAAATATTTATTTTATTTATTTTTAATACTTCTTCTTATTTTAACTATTTAAAATGGTATTTATTTGATTATTTATTTATCTATTTATAATTAATATAAGATATTATTAAAATCTCTTTTAAAATATTTATTTTATTAAATAATATATATTATTATAAAATGAATTTAAAAATTTGGATTTATATTTTCTACTAATATAAAAAATTTAAATATTTTTTCTTTCTTCTAACCTTCTTTTCTACTATAATTTTTCTTCTTTAAATAAAAATGATATCTTTTAGTATTGCTTCATTATAAACATTTATATCTTTGCAAAATAACAATACATAAAAAACATATATTTATATTTCTATATATAATTCTTCAACTTTTGAAGCAAATTATGTAGGCTTCTATGTATCTATGTGTATAAAATCCAACATACCTTTAATATAACCAATAATAATTTTAAAACTTATTTTTTGATGTTATTTAAATATATATAATTAAACTTGCAAGAATATTTTAGCTTAAAAAATTGACACTTGTGGAATTTGATAAATCTTTTTTCATTCATATAATTGAATTGTGCATGTAAAAATTGAGGTATATCTACTAAAAATATTTTTTAATTAGATTCAATGATAGCCTCATTTGTGAAAAAATTTCTTGTAAACTCATATAAATTCTCAATTCTCTTATTTGTCATTATTTATTAAAAATATATATTTATTCCAATAATTATTTATATGATTAAGTAGAAGTAGATAAAAATAAATTAATTTCATAATATCTTATAGAAAAGCTTCCTAGAAGCTACATAGATATTGCTTTGACTTTACACATGTTTGTAGTTAATTGATAGGCTAGAAACTTGGTCAAGAAGTTAGCCACATGACACATATGTTAATAACTTGTGGAACAAGCTAACTATTTGGTGCATATATAGACAACTTACTTTTCTAATTAAGTCATGTATCGAGCAAAGTCACCACGTGTTGGAAGTCCTATAAAATATTGTCATGTATCTCTTAGTTAAAAAGTATACATGGAAGTAAGAGTGAAGCCTTCTTCACTCTTGTCAATGCCTCTCTAGTCCCTAATCTTATATCAAGCCTTTCTAGTCTTCTTATCTTTGACAAGAGTAATTATAGTTCAATATATTACCATCTTTGAGTGATTCCTTAATCTTTTTGAGTAACATAAAAGTATACTAAGATTTTTTTTCTTTGAAATTCATGTCTTTGATATTATTATATAAATATTTTTAGAAATTTTTTAAAAATTACCTTCTATTGTTAATTCAAAATCAACCAAGTCTTTGGCATTTAAAGATTCAAGTTCTTTTATAAATTAAAAAAATATCAAACATCAACTAATATTTTTTATATTCTATTAAATATTTTGATATAAATTATACCAAATTTTATGATTTTATATGAAAAATATTTTCTATTAATAAAATATCATTATTATATAGAATATATATATGAAATAATTATAAAAATTCTATATATATATATATAATTTTATATTTTCTTTTGAAATAATCAAATTTTTTATATTATATCTTTTTTCTATTTTATTGTTCCACTTAAATAATTATTTATAATATAAAAACTTTTATATAGTTCTTTTATCATTTCTTAAAATAAAAAAATAATAGTCACTTCTTTAAATTTTAACATATCTTTTTTATATTACATAATGCTAAAGAAAATACTCAAATGATAGAAGAAACAAAGTCAAATGTATTAAATGTAGTATATTTTAATTTTGCATTAATACTTTACAACTTATAGAAAATCTTATTAAAGATATTTACATAATATAGCATATTTATACCCTCTTTTATGTAAAAAAATATATATTTATTAATTTAGATATACATGCAATTGAGGTTCTATTAAACCAAATATTAAAGTTGCTAAAACCATCATTGATGATTTAAAACATATTCTAAACATCCACCAAATAAGATTTATATTATGATATAAAAGACAATGCATCATATTTCTCTTTACCTTGCAAATCATCTTTCTACTCCCCCTTTCCTTCTTTAATCTTCTTCTCAAAACTTTTTTGAAGTCAATAGAATATATGGAGAGTGAATTTGTTAAAATATAAAAATATATATATAATCAAAAAATATCATATATTTCTATTAAATAATAAAATTATTAAATTAATTTTTAAAACTAATTTATACACTATGATTTTATTGTATAATATACTTAACAAATTAAATGAATATTGGAACTATGGCCAATCTTATAATAATATAATCCAAATGAAAAACTTAAATAAATATAATATTTAAATATTTAAATATTTTCTTATATTTTATAATCAAATCTTAAATATTTGATTTTTATTTTGATAATATAGAAGTATTAATGAATATTTTTATATTTTTATAATTAAAACTAAATTAAAGATATTTATGGAATTTCTTTATAATTAAATAGATATTATAATTAATATTTAAGATTTTTTTAAAAAATAATCATTTATTGATAATACTTCTACATTTAAAATACAACATAGTTCAATTTTTAATACTATTACTAATTAATAGCATCACATTAAATGACCAAAGATAGATATAAGGAATTTTTAATGAGTATATTTTTTTTGTGTAAAATAAGATATATTCTTATCATCTTTTAATTCTTTATTTTCATAATTTTATTAAATCAAAAAATTAATTTTAATATAGATCTTATAAAATCATAGAATAGCAATTCTAATTTTAATTATAAAATATTTTAACACAAAATTTAGATTAATAATGTTTAAATTAAAGACTTTAATTGTATGCAATTTTTCAAGATACAAAGCATTAAAAGATAAAAATTTGAATTACTTTTAAATCATATTATGATATTAAGTTTAAAATAAATCAATTCTTTTTATAATAATGGCATTGTATCAAGAACATACATCACAAAGAATCAAGAGGTCAATTCATTCTTGTGTCATTAAAAAGAGTAGAAAATCAATCCAAGATGGTATAATATTAAGGCTAAAATTGCTATTACCAAAGATAAGAAGACTAGAGACTTTTGAAACAATGCTAAGAACAAAAAAGGCATTGACAAGAGTAAAAAAAGCTTCATTCTTGCCTCCATATATACTAATTAGGAGCTATGTATTGACGTTCAATAGAACTTTCAACACATGTCCAACTTATGAAACATATGTCTAATTATAGGATAAGTTTCTTACATACAAGCCACATTGCTAATTTATATTACAAGTTGCCAATATGTGTAGTACATGGCTAATTTGTTGGCCAAAGTTTCAACCTATCAATTACCTAAAATACTTATAAAGTCAAATTTGCATTTATAAAGCTTCTAAGAAGCTTTTCTACAATATATTATCAAATCTACTTACTTTTAACTTCTACTTAATTTTTATTATTTAACTAATTATGTATGTCTACAATACATTGGTATTAAATTTATTATTCTAAAATATTTATTGCATAATAATTTTACTTATTATAATTATGTAAATTATAAAAATAATATTTTAATATAATCTAGATAACTATCAAAGATTTAAATAGAAATAATGCTTTAAAAAATATTAAACTATATAATTAAGTTGGAATTTATTAATTATTAATAAATTAAAAATATTAAAGAAATAAAGATTTAAAATATGATTAAATTAAATAATAAAATTTATCAATTTTTTATCAATATCTTTTAGCAATATAATAAAAAATATATATATTTATGTTTTCTTTATAAAAATAATATTTATTTTAAATTTTTTAATTATAATTTTTTTATAATTTTTTTATAATCTTGTGTATTCTATAAAAATAAAAATTATTTGTGATAGAAAATATTTTAAAGAACTTAATAATTTCTTAATACATAATTTCTTTATATAAAGAATTTTATATCTATCTATTTCTACATAAAATTTGACAATAAAATTACTTTTAAGGAAATGTCTTAGTTTCTTGCAATGTGATATAAAGTAGAATAATAATGAAAAAAAAATGAAATAATAATAATAATAATAATAATAATAGTAATAATAATAATTAGTATATATAAAAACGATTTTTAATATTTCAATTTATTTTGTAAAATTCAAAGCAGTAGGATGTGAAATACCAGAATAGTTACCTACGCAGCTATTTACATTTCAATCAAAAAATACAGTGACATATACAAATAGAAACTAAAAGATGTAAATCTAGTGGTTTTTTTTAAAAAAAGAATAAATTAAAATAAGTTGTAATGAAGAGACTAAGTTCTAGTTGTTTTTCATCCATATGATTGAATGGACCAATCGTGTTCCACATCCATGTTCCTCATCTTCAGATTGTCCACGACATCATGTCTTCCACCCGAACCCGAGTATCTCCCGTATACACCGTGCTCTGCGAACCGGCAGCAGTCCATAATTCAGAACCGGATAGACGTACCCGGATATCCATCCTACTTCATACCCGGGGGCAGAGATGCACGGAGAATCTAGCCGCGCCCGACATGGAGGTGAAACAAAGGGAATGGTAGATGCAAGGAGGCTTGTGGCCCGCAGAGGGTCCGAAGGGTTTCCATGTGAAGACCAACTCCAGGTGATCCACTTGGCAAAGGAACCCCGTCCACATGTGGCACGCGGAAGCCTCGACGCATAGAGGGAGAGAGAGGGGGAGAGAGGGGGGGAGAGATTTCCTTCGTCACTGCAAAACGAACTGACGTTGCGACGCCTGAAAACTGGGGATCGAGCAGCGCCGTGGTGGATCGCAACTGGGATCGCAAGGCTCTAGACACACAATCATACTATACATCTCTCGGCAGCTGGAGCAGGTGATGGTCCGTGGTGAGGCTCGCGAGAGTATGGGATCTTCCCGCGGTTAGGTCCAGCATGTGCTGAAGCTTCACCAGACCGAAAATCCTAATGCTATCCATCGACCGACCAGCTCCCATGGAGAATCGGACGTGATCTTACTCATGTTGTAAAGCGGATTGCAGGCGGAGAGCGCACTGGCAGTGAACAAAATCAGCATCGCATGTGAGCGGGAGACACTGGCAGTGTAACAGCTCGTTTGCTGTGTTCCGGATATAATAGTTTGGAGATAAAACACACAAAAGATGGGTTGCGAAGGTTGGAGAAAGAGCTGTACAGAGTAGTGAGCAGGTGAACCTATAATGAAAGGCCTGAAAATTGCGTTGAAACTCCAGGTACCGTCCGCAGTCTGAGGTCCGCAGAGGAGCTGAGCTGGAAGAGGATCTGGAATGCGGAAACCAGTTGCCGAAGCTGCGCCGGGCGCCCGTTATTATATCGGGGAAAGAGAGGCCGGATTGTCAAATGAAAAAGAGCCACTCACTCGACTGAGTCGACTGGTTATTAGACTAGAGTTGGGTAAGCTCCTGAGACACTGAACTTGCAGTGCCGGGGTTCAGACATGGCGGGTTCAATTGGGTTGCAACTGTGCTCGGCTGTCGAGGAGCGGGAGGAGCGAGCTTTGGTGCCCGTGCCCCGAGAATTCCAGTCCAGGGCTTTGATCAAATCCCGCGAGCAGGTGCGTTGGCTGGACCCGAAATTGTGATTTCCCTTGCAGAAATATGTTAATCAGCGGTTGAAGTGGGCGAATCAATTGGTGTGAATTCGTGCTACAGAGTGGCAATTCAGTTTGAGGAGACAGCTGGGTCTCGATGATTGAAGTCGTAAAACTCACCGTAGCGGCCGGTTGTGGGTAGTGAAAAAAAAATTAGTGGCAATCTTCTGTGGACGAATTAGCCCGAATGGACTTTACATTGAATACCCCACGGGAGGAGGTCCGCTGGTAACAGTTTGTCTGCATCACTCTGCTAAAGAAATTCAGCGTGCTTGTGGTCCAGCAACACTGTACAGCGGGGTTGTGATTCTTGGGTTTTTGGGTTTTAATTTTCATACACTTCATCAGTTTTGGTTCATGAGTCTGTTTTCAATTTGCAAGACTTGAGAACTTCGAGTTTGAAAAATAGGCGTCGGTTTAACACAACTGCGCAATTCGAACGGTGAACGACCAGGTCGAGCTTGTTGAGGTAGCACACAGCAGTCACTAGAATTGCGAGTTGATGGTTTGAACTAAAATCAAACAAACTCGGAACACGTCAGTCATATCCAAGCGATCCGCCACTCAGCTTTCGAACCGGCGCGGTAGTTTTCCATTGGAATTGAAGCCATCGATCGGTTAGAGCATGTTTGACAAATTTTAATCGAGGGTCGATCACTGTTCTGTTTTGTGGTGCAGTATGAGGAGATGTACAAGCAATCGATTCAGGATCCTTCGAGATTCTGGGGGAAGATTGCGAGCCAGTTCTATTGGCATCGCATGTGGGACACTTCTAAGCCCGTCTTCCGCTCCAACTTTGACATCCGTCAAGGGCCCATCTTCAACGAGTGGTTCAAGGGGGGGTTCACGAACATCTGCTACAATGCGCTAGACAAGCACGTCAACGAAGGCCGGGGCGAGCAGGTTGCAATGCTGTGGGAAGGCAACGACGTCGGCCACGAAATGCGTCTCACCTACAGCGACGTGCTTCAGAAGACGTGCCAGCTCGCCAATTACCTTCGCAAGCGGGGAGTGAAGAAGGGCGACCGCGTGTGCATCTACATGCCTATGGTGCCCGAGCTTCCCATCGCCATGCTCGCTTGCGCCAGAATCGGAGCCATCCATTCTGTCATATTCGGGGGCTTCAGTGCAGAGTCGCTGGCAGGCCGGATTTTGGACTGCAAGTCCGACGTGCTGCTCTCCTGCTCGGCTGTGCAGCGTGGGGCGAAGGTTTTGAACTTGAAGGTCATTGTCGACGAGGCGCTGCAGCTTTGCCTGGAGAAAGAGAGCTTCCAGCCAGGAACTGTCTTGATTTACGACAACAAGAATGCTGTACCGAGGAGCAAGGTGAAGTGGGTTGCAGGGCGAGATTTGTGGTGGCAAGACGAGGTGCGGTCGTGCAGCACCGTTGCGCCCGTTGAATGGATGGAGGCTGAGGATCCTCTCTTCCTCTTGTACACTAGTGGCTCCACCGGCAAGCCTAAGGGAGTTCTGCACACAATCGGTGGCTACATGGTGTATGCGGCGACCTCATTCGAATATGTCTTCGACTACCAACCCGGTGACATCTTCTGGTAATTTGATGTTCAATCTTCGCGAATGCTCTTTTTCTTGATGAACTCCAGAGATGACAATCAGTGAGGCATGATTACTGATTGTTCGTGTTGCAGGTGTACAGCAGACTGCGGATGGATCACCGGCCACACGTACATTTGCTATGGTCCCTTGCTGAACGGCGCCACGCAAGTTGTCTTTGAAGGTGTGCCAACGTACCCAAGCCCCAGCAGATGGTGGGAGATTATTGAGAAATACAAAGTGTCGATCTTCTACACCGCGCCGACTGCCATTCGGTCCTTGGAAGCGCTCGGCGACAAACACGTGACGAAGCATAATCTGTCCAGCCTTCGAGTTCTGGGCACGGTTGGAGAAGCCATCAACGCAAAGGCATGGCACTGGTACCACCGCGTGGTCGGGCAGGGTAGGTGCCCAATCGTCGACACATGGTGGCAGACAGAAACCGGAGGAATCATGATCACGCCCTTGCCGGGCGCTTGGTCTCTCAAGCCAGGCTCCGCAACGCTGCCATTCTTCGGAGTGCAGCCGGTTGTGTTGGATCAGGACGGCAAGGAACAAGATGGTCCATGCTCAGGATACCTTTGCATCAAGGGAGCGTGGCCAGGAATGGCCCGCACCTTGTATGGCGACCACAAGAGGTTCGCTGAGACGTACTTCACGACATGGCCCGGGTTGTATGTCACCGGCGATGGCTGCCAACGCGAAGCCAACGGCTACATCACCCTCACGGGCCGTGTGGACGATGTCGTGAACGTCAGTGGCCATAGGATCAGTATTGGTGAAGTGGAATCAGCACTCACTTCTCACAAATTGTGCGCTGAGACAGCTGCTGTTGCCTTCGACCACGATGTACGTTCAACAAATTAGCCTCGGTCCAATCCTTCTAAATGCTGTGTATGTTTTTGGCGATGCGCCAGTTCTGTGATGGTTCTCTGACTCGGGAGAATGGGTTGATCGTGCAGGTTAAGGGACAAGGGATCTACGCGTTCGTGACCCTGGTGGAGGGCGCTAAACCATCGGAACAGCTCAAGAATGAGATCAAGGCTGCTGTCAGAAAAGAGATTGGATCTTTTGCGGTTCCAGACGTGATCCAGTGGGCTCCTGGACTACCGAAGACACGCAGTGGGAAGATTATGCGCCGGATTCTGCGAAAGATTGCAGCGAATCAGTTTGATGAGCTGGTGAGTTTGTTTTTCTGGGATGTTTTACCAGCACATGGCATGAACGTGTGTCTATCTGCGTCGCTTGTCTCCTTAAATTCGAAAGATAGGCAATGTCTAGAAACATGTATTGTAATTCTGAGTGATGCTTGTGCAGGGTGATGTGAGCTCGCTGGCAGACCCGGCTGTGGTGGAGCAGCTCGTGGAGGGGAAGCGTGGCGGCGCTCGGATCTCTAAGCTCTGAGCATACTTAGAAGCTTAGACTGTACACATTGAATTGGTGAAATGTTCAGTATCAAATATTGAATTTCATCTCACCACTTAGAATAAGTCACCGAATAGTGTTCTTTCCTGTCGAGTTTCAAGTAGAGCTCTTGAGAAGCCCTTTTTTAGAACGAAGAAGACGAACAATAAGTTTGCTGTTTCAAAATATGTGTCAACGGTCTGAATCCTTGGCTATGGAATTCACCACTGTACATTGGGAAACGACATTGAAGACAAAATTACACCAGAACATTGTGTATAACTACGTCGTTTTACTTGTGCTGTCGTTCACTTCTCAATACACAACTCGGTGTGCTTGCTACGTCGACACTCAAAATTTCTCGAGTTAGACCTCGGCTATGCCCTTACTTTAGTTGTCCTCGTACCTGTGTTGGTAGATCGGGTCTTAAAAGTGTGCCTTCTCAGGACTTAAATGAGAATCCTCAACATTTTGGTCAATGGTAACTCAGATCACGTGGAATTTGTTGCCTAAACGATATTCGCAATCGATTCTTCTCTCTTCATGGACATTATCATAAGATCCCCCAAGATCGCCTGGGATCTCCTATGCAGATTTTCAGTCCTGAAGACCGAGAGGTTCTGCAACAATCACCCACTGCATAACTTGACCCCTGCCTCGTTCCGTGTGGTGGCAGATTTCGGCTGGCTGGGCCCCCCTGACTGATGACGAACTCGTCAATAGCATAGACAGACCGCAGACCCCATCTCGTAATGCAACAAAGCCGCAAAAAGCATTAGAAGCAGCGCGTATGTACCATCGTCGAACGCAGGACCACCCCGAGCATTTTTGTGAAGCAAAATCCGCTGATGGGTGAGGTTGTCGAGTGGACCCCTTACGCTGTGAGAGCCGGCATTGCGGCTCAGACACGGAATGCTATCTTCCACACACACAGATCTGCTCTTGTTCCTTGCGGCGCATACCGAAGCAATGGTCAGGGTGGGCTTTCCCCAGCAGGTGACGACGATGACGTGGATGCGAAATCACGATGACGTGGACTAGCTACTGCGACGTCTGCATCTTGGACAGGCCCGCCAACGGGGCAGTTTCTAAGCCTACTAAAAATTAGGAATATTATTTATTATTAATAGGTTGCTTCTAATTGTGATAGTTTGACTTATAATACTTCTAAATCTTTATTTGATGTTCAAATAATGCAATCAACCTCTCTAATGTCATTTTTCTTAATATGCATTTTTGAGTGTCTACTTTGAGTATCAAATCATATTTTGAAAACCTTTTTATTTTGAAACCCTAAACCCTAAACTCTAAAATCTGGTTACCTTTTTATTTTCATGAACCAAAGTAAATATTTAGTGTGTATATATATATATATATATATATATATTCAACACCATCTTTAGAAGCAGTGCATTCTACATTCTGATTTTTTTCTCTTTCTATGATATAGTTTTCATAACATTTTGTATTGCTTGGTTATCTCTGAATGTATTTTTGAACTTAAGCATTCTTTAATACACTAAATTGAATCATTGGTAATTAGGATCTTAATTCTTATAATCAATAGTTCAGATTTAGTTCTTACAATTAATAGTTAGAACCCTAATTCTTATTATTCATATGTTAAATATTAGTTGTCATGATAATTAATTATTATCCAAGTTCTTATGATAATAATATTAAGATCCTAATTTTTTATAATTGACTCAATAAAAGGTGTTAGAGTAAGAGAATTAATCAACAAAAAAAAGTTCTAAAAGAAAGTTAAAAGAATCAATCAAGATTTCAAGGATGAATTTCAATTTTATGCCCTTCTAATAATGCAATTAATTTTCTTTGGTGAAAAGTCATTTCTATCATATTTTTAGTATTTGTTCTAAGTTATCTTAGTTTAAAATGTTGGTTTGAAGAGTAGACCAAACATAGTTGTCAATTTTGGAACTATAGTGATTGGTATAATATTTTAGTTGTATATTATAGACCATTCTATTTTATTAATGTTTTGAGTTATACTTTGATAAGTGTATACCTTAGTCTTAGTAAGAGGATATTTTGTCTTACGTCATTAAGTATTATATGATTGTGTAGTAAAATACAAGCATATTAGTTTTGAAACATATAAAGAATAAGATTCAAAATTTTGTAACATACATAAAAAATGAAGTTAGTGATTTATTAGACAATTGCTTTAGACTTTAAAGAATAAAAGTATATATTTATTATTTATTTATTTTCATTAAAAAAAAACACCAAACTTGATCTTACATCAAAAGAGATTGAATTTGAGGTTGTAAACTTGTATTTTATTTTTCTATGAAAATGTTGTATTAGAAGTGGCTATTATTTGTCATATAAATTATTTCACAATTAACAATGTCCATGCTCATTTATAATACTTTAGACAAATGAAAGCCTATTTTTTGTGGTGTAGCTGCTAATTTTTATCATTATGAGTATTGTAGAGATGTTTATGGAATAAAGTGCACAATTTTGGCATCTTTGCAAAGGTTGCAATATGTCATAGAATCTTTTAAGGAGTTACTATTGAATCTAATTTTTGCAAAGGTGATTCTTGCTTTTGCTATCTACTATTAGATCTTCAATTAATTGTGACTTCTATTATATTATAACTATTGCAATTAGTCATTAATAATAAAAATAAATAAAATCTTGTAAAGAAGTTATGACTATTGTCATTAATAATTTTCAATTAAAAAGATTTTGATAACATCACAAATATATGTTGAGCTAATCTGTATGGTTTATTTACTTGCAAAAGATTATATTTTTTATGATTAAGTAATGGTATCTTAGATATTAAGTAATTAGAACAAATCATATTGATCTAGTGTTTTTTGTATTTGGTTGGAATTAACCTATGCCTTGTTCCTGGATTGTATTGTAAAAATTTCGATATAAACTATTAAATTTTATATTTTTGTATTTGACCTTCTCAACATTTTGTATATGTCACTTAGTTTAGTTAGAACAAGTACAATTTTTATTGTTCTTTGTAATGAATAAATGTTGTTGGAATATGTAGAAGTACATAATGATTAAGTATAATATTTTTAACTTTTAAAACTTATAATATTTGATTATAAAAAATGAAATTGTACATGTATTAGAACTCTTTAACAATAATTTGAAACATATTTTATAAGATAATATAAAATCATTTAATGATATTAGGTTCTAAAAACATTAAGTTATATTCTGGTTTTTAACATTTTCATCTCTAGGGAATGATAATATATTTGCAATCACAACTATTGTTAGGTAAGTTTTTCTTTAATTTAATGATAATTTTTATGAGTATATATATCTATATATATATATATATATACACACACAAAGGTTTGTAATGTGCAATTTTGTATTAAAGTTTCTTTCTAGATGACTAAAACTTAATTGGATTTGACTAAAGTTTGGATTTGGTTATTATTTTTAGATATATTTATACCAAATTCATTTGAATCAATTTCATCTCTAATTCAAAGAGCATCTATTGTTGGTATAGACTTGGTGAAGATTTTTATGGTTATATATAAAAACAAATGTGATTTTTAACGTTTTTCAAAAACATGTAGAAAGATTTTTAAAAGATTTTAATTAATTTCTAAAAATATTGAATCACAAACCCAATATTATCAACAAAAATATAAACATTGGCAAATGTGCACTTGGTGCATCACACCTTATTTGCAACAGAAATGGATAGATGAAGTTTATTACTTCAAACTGAACATCATTGTCATTAATTTATATGCATAGAAAATCCATCTTCATCATTTAATATGAGAATCTTTTTTAATGTTTTCCTCAATTTTATTACTAATACTTGAGAAGAATCTACAACATTAATGCTTCATTGTGGAATAGAAAAATCATCATAATTAAATGCCTTACATATTAAATGTACTAAAAGAATTTTTTTCAATAGTATAAGATAAGTACTTACTTTCAATCATGAGGCATATTGACCCTATGTGTTTAAAAAAATAATTTCATAGCCACCCACAGTATAACACAATAATGAAGCAAATCTTCTCGCCACTCTTATAAGAAAAAACATCCTTTGATAAATTCCAACATGATGTTTTCTAATTGAATATTTTATTGCCAAATGTTATTTAATTGAATACCTGTCATTGCGAAATGTTGCTCAGCAACGGGTTTTTGTGGACTTTGCTGGTGTAGAATGACACCTTCGAGTTGAACAAATCCATGGTCATCGTTCGTTTTAGAGTTAATAGACGCTGATTGCGAAGTTCAACTCGAGCTCGAAATACTGAGCTTGGAATAAAGAATGAGAGTTTTCAGAATGAGTCGGAAAGTGGTAAGACTAGCTGAAATCGATTACAGAAGACTGAATTGCTCGGCCTAACTCTCAATCATCAAAGTGAAGTCCATTTTCACGCCTCACTCTTGAGATTTGTGCACTGGATCGCATCAGCTCTTTTGAAGTTACTTTGCATCTTCAAGTGCCTGCACCAACAAGACGTGCATTTTGGGTAACATGCTAAATTTTTGCTCTTCTCAGGTTTGCAACAGACCCGAATCAAAACTGCTTCCTAAAAGGCAGATGGGGCAACTAGTTTCATGGTATGAAATAGTCGTTTCACGTGAATTTGGCCAAACTGTGATAATCTGCAAGGGCGTAGATCATTAGTGATAAGGTGAAGGTCAAAACTATGGAATGCATTTTGTACTTGCTTCAAGGCAAATTAAGTGACGAGTTGAAGGGCAGAATCTTAACTTTTAATGTGTAGTTAAATTTCAAAGATAATGTATCAGTGTGGTGTCACAGTTGGATTGAAACGCTATTAATTTGACATGGATTGGAGAGGGGCCACTTTTAGTTGATAGCAGTACTATTCTTAACCAGAAAAGAAAGAATGCCACTGAGAGAACTCCTTTCACTGATTGATACTAATTATTAGTTACATATGTTGGACTCAAAAAGAACTGAGTGAGTATTTTCACTTTATATTTGTAATGTTGAATACATAGTCCTATTTTTAAATTCAAAGCTTTCATCAACTATCATCTTTATTTTAACTTCTAAAAAATACTAAGTACTAAAATAGTAGTATGAAAATAAGATTTGTTTTTGATAAGTATAAATAAAGGTCTAATTTATAAGTTGTAATTAGATAATGAAACCTTGATGAATGTAAAGCATTTTTTAAAAGAGAAGATTTTTGGATGCCAAGATCAAATTTAATTTAAGGTGTGTTCTTGGTATTATAAAAAAAGATTTTTATAACTTAATTAAACTTATTTTTTAAAAGAAGATGCAAATGGCAACCAAAACAATTATGGTGGAGGCTTTAGTCATTCATTTGATTAAAAAAAAAAAAAAAAAAAAAAAAAAAACTTCAAAAGTGGTCATTTATTAATTTAAATAAAGTATGTAAAAATTAGTAAAAATATTTAATATCAATTTTTTATTATGAAATTTTGACAAGCCTCACAAAAATAGAAGAATGAAAGAATTTCAAATATGATTTATAAAAAATTAGAAAAAATACTTAAATATGTCTAATCTTGCTTATAAAAAAAAGTTTATCAAAGATGGTAGAATACATATAAATATATTTATATTTATATTAAAAAATTTCCAGTATCAAAATATAGTGGAAGTTTAAAGATACAAAATATCAATCTTTGGTTTTACTTGATTATATATTGAAATTTAGTACTATGTTCTAAAAGGTATATGAAAGCAAAAAATGACTGCAAATAAAAACCATAGTTGGACACTAAAGATATCAAATGACCAGAGAAGAAATTCATATATTGCTTATATATTGATTACGAAATTGTTTTCAGATGTTATATAGAATAAAAAAAAATCTAAACAAAATTTTAATTTTTTTTATATAATCTATATTTTAAAATGCGTTACTCTTATAAAGATAGAAACCAAAGTATTAGTTAATTATTATAACTATACTAGGATTAGAATTCATAATAATACAAGTTCTAAGTGATTTAGCCAATCATATAGATGGAAAAATGTGAAAAGAAAATTAATGTCAGTACAAAACTTGATTCTCAAAAGACATATGATAAATCATTAGAATTTGTGACTTAAGAAATTAATGAATGAATTAATTTAGAAATATAAGCCATGACATAAATTAAATATAAGAGTGTAGTAAAAAAATTAAAATATGTGGCAACTCAAATACATTTGGATATTACTGAAAATATTTAATAAGAAAATTTAAAACCACAGTTGAAAATGATAAGAATTGATAGACAAAAATTTATCAAAGATTCATTGACCAAAGTAAAAATTCAAGGAAGAATTGATTTGACTAAGAATTTGACTACCATAAAGATTATTTTAGATATATATGTATGTATATATTATCTTAAGATGTAACTAATTTAGTGGTTCAAAAGAATAATATAAATAAATAAATAAATATCAAAAGAATTTATATTAAAAAGATCATATCTTTTTAGACAATATTTTTATTAAGATTTATGGAAAGAAAGATAAAGATGTGAATGTCAATAGAAATAGATGTAGAATTTTTGTGAAGGAGCATAATAAGGATGTTATTTATATTCTAAAGAAATTTAGAGTGATAAATTTAATTCTAATTTTTTAAAAGCCCAATTTGAGAATCAATAGATTTTAGTAGTTATTTGTTTTTGTATAAGTTATGGAAGAAAGTAAAGTTCTAAAAAAGTAGATATTTTTGCAATAATAAAGGATTCTAAGAATATAGCTTTTACTTGCTCAAGGTATCTACACCCAATTGCAAGGAGGTTATCCATTCTAAAGAGCCCATACTTGCCACGAATGATACGTGCCAAAGTACTCCAACAATATGACATCAAAGAAATGAAAGCAAGGAGATAAAGCACCATTACGAGGCCGTCATATATATATAGTACTTTTTAATAGGAACAAGATTAAAACACAACTACAGAATATTTAAAAGACATTTAAGAAAAAAATCAATAATAAGATATATTGATTACAAATATAAAAAGTTAATGATTGTAATAGTTGGTACTTGTCCAATAGTCATTGGATAAATGTTTAGAGAAGATGTGATAAAAGAAATAATTTTGCTATCTAAATTTTATGTAGTGTTTTTAAAGAACATCACAGTAATTTATTTTTTTTGAGACTAAAAAGAAAAATTTAGATTACATTTATAGTCTTTAAGGATAAAATAAATGTCTAATTAAGATAATTTAAATATTTGAGACTAATATTTAGTCTTTAACTTTCAACAATAGCTAATTGTTCAACATTGCACATTGTTATATTATGGTGTATAATCTAAATTAATTCATTTAATCTTTTATATATTTTTTATTTGTTGATAGAAAAAAAAACTTTATAATAAACATGTTGTTTGAAGGTAAATGTTTTTATAAGGGCAAAATTTTGTCATTTAAAAAGGATAAGAATCAACAAAATGTGTCTTGAGATTATACATATCCTATAAAAAGAATTAATTTTGGTGAAAAAAATTTATCTTCTAAATTAAATTTTAAGAAAAAAAAACATGACAATTGGTTGGATAAAGTTTTTAAAGACTTTAGATGTTAATTTAATGGTTAGATTTTGTAAGATAGGTTATTGATATTGATACTATCAACACACACACACACACACACACACATATATATATATATATATATATATGTATATACACACATATATACATGATAAATAAAAGTGACTATATTTAAACATAGAATAAATACACATACATGCGTTGCACCAGGCCGTTTCACACAGGAGAAAGGGGGGGCAGAGGGGTCTCTGAAGGAGCAACATGGCAACTGCAGGGAACAGAAGCAGGGATGGAATGAGTACCACGTCCAAACCCCTTCCGTCTGAGGAACTTCTGCGTGGGGTTACTGGTTCTGAGCCTACTGAGATGAAAAGAATTTTATATAATCTGTGCTTATTGCACAAAAAACAACCCACGAAAATGACATGTAATGGGGGAGTAGCTCAAATGGTAGAGCGCCTGATTCGCATTCAGGAGGTAACGGGATCGATGCCCGTCTTCTCCAAGTCACCTCCACACTGTTCCACGGTTGGGAATGGTGAGCCTCGGCTATTAGCTGTGGGAGTCATTCTGTTACAAACTAGAGTCCTTTTATCAATCTATGTTGGAAGGCATTTCAGTGAAATGTAATCCTCGATCCCATCTTGTCTCCTTTTCCACTTCGATTAACATCAACCGTGACCACCTCCACTCCCTTCTTCATGTTGAATCCGCCCTTCTCTTAAATTCTTGTTGCATTCCTTCTCCCTCGTTAACTCAAGACCGTTTATATATCCTACCACCACAATTCTCATCACATACTTTCTGTGCTGTGATAATTCCCACAAACTAACCAAGTTCTAGATTTATCCAAAAAGTAGACTCGTGTTGATTCATCCGCCTTACACACTGAACATCCTTTACAATTCTCATGTTGCTCACCAACTTAGCTAGGAAACTCATGTTTTTATTACCCTCAGTGTAAAGATAAGATGTCATTTTGAAGCTCTGCAAAGTTTAATGGTATATATAAAATATATTTACTCAAATCAAGGATGTTTTAATGATCATTTAATACGATCTACAATTAACATCGAGGGTATCGTGCTTATTCTTTAATACCGACATCGGGAAAAACTTATGAGTCGCAAACGTTAGCAACATTGAAACACTACGGCATCTTCAAGCTGGCAACGCGTTAGAACCCGGAATCTCCTCTTGGTATCAATCGGCAATTTGACCAACGCAGCCGGATGTGGTATTATGTTGCCCCCATAGTCCTTACTATTATTCTACTGCATTGCTACGCGGTTGCACTTTTGGCCCCCAGTTTCGTCGACATTGTAGTAGCTTCTGAAGGCAGTTGCGAAGGGTATAAAGGATCCATTGTTTAACAGTACTAAGAATCATATAATGGTCCAATAAAATGTCAGAGAGGTAGTTGCCGAAGTCGACCTCTTACCCTTCTACCACTGCTGCACTACGGATGCAGTCTCGCATCTTGACCAGGTTTCACAATATAGCTTTATACGTATTAGTCGACGTTTTGAAAGATCAGGAAACACAATATGATCATCAGCATATCGATAACATTCCTGAAAATGTAGGGGAATACAGTCCTAAAAAATAAAGGGGTGTGGCAGCGTAACTAGTTGGCCTGAGAATGGGTGTCCCGTAACTTGCAAGTATTTCTATGTCCTCAGGGAACTATAATCAATGGTCAAATATTCGGAAAATTGATGTATAACTTGCCATGGAAATATGCTCAAGTACCCAAACGTGGAGCTGCAGAGTGCCTACAAAGATTTGATATTCTGTCAATGCTGCGATCTCAAGCATCGACACTAAATGCTTTTCTTACTCATCACACAAAAGTCATACAAGACGGCCCACTTAGCTTTCGGGTCCAGGAAGAAGAGAAGCAATTCTTGTCAGGATTAGCAAGATTACGAAATTGAACAGAACCAAAGTGTCAGGATCTACCATTCCAGGAAACGCAACTAAGAGATATCACTGTAGCAGTACAAACTCGTCGTTCCGAAAACCAACGATCTAATTGTAAACGAACTAATTGGCACACTGTCCTGAGTTACGGGCACACTTTGAAGATTGTACCATGGAAGAGCAAATTATAGTTCCAATTGATTTGTGAGATCATGTTGTAGATGCTAATGTCAGTCGAGAAGGCAGTCGGGTTCACAGACCCTCACAGATGAAATTAGTGGTCACAGTCAAACTATCATCTCTATTTAAAAAAATATGTGTACTTTTTCGTTTTTCATTGATTATGGTATGCATGGCAGTCGGATCAACTATATCCATGTCCGACATTGACTCAGCATTCTTACACAAAATAACAATAGAAAATGAAATGCTAGGTTTTGTCTTTTCGAGGTACGAGCTGTTACATCCGGATTCCATAAGTGATGTTAAATCCCAGGTTTTCTGTAAGGTCCGACTTTCTCTTGTGCAATTCACGACACACTGTATCAGTTCTGTCACATCACTCTCCTCTAAGACAAATACACGTATTTCCTCGAATTGGATTGCGCAAGAGAGAGAAAATCGCAGAACTCTGTCGAGTCTACCAAGGTTATTGAATTCGCCACAGATACGACAACCATCACCCCGATTTCAGCAGGATCTAAGAACCTTTTTCAACTTTGTCAAGAATGGCTTTTGCAGCAGCAGCTTTGACGAAGAAACTGAGATGCTTATTGAAAATGTTTGTGGGAGGCAGGAAAAGCATATCCTTGGGGCGAATGGTCAGTCAGTAGAGTAGTACATTCCCAGTTCATACAACAAATGATACCTCACCATCACCGACGGCGCCATAGATGTTTTATACTCAGATTTAATTCACAAGCCACTTTTTTACGTAAGTATTCACGAATACCTCCGCAAAGTCTGACAGAATATGTAGAACAAATTGAGGTTTACGATGGTGCGAACAATTTGTCCATGGGCTCAGTTAGCGAAAATGGGTGACCCATTGCCTCACAGTTGTAACTCGCCTTTGAACTTATGAGAGGAGAAAGAATAAAAGTTGCTTCAAGATCAGCTTGAATTTCTCTGTCTCAGTGGAAATTTCAATCCCTGAGAAGACGTCGGGAATGGGTTCCGGGCAATTGACCTGGTAGCGGAGCATCATGCAGCCGAAGAAGCTGATTATATATTTCAGTTCCCAAGGTCGAACCTCCTCCTTCCATCGCCGATCTGCACATAAACATGGTTGACACCTAGTGTCTCAAATGCTTTGGGACCAAAACACTAAAGAAAACATGACGTGATCAGAGCAAGAATAAGATTGGGGAGAACTCTTCGATTGTTAGACTGGGTCCCACCAACAAGGGCATAAAAAATAAAAATAAACATAAACTTCTCTCCCTTTTTTATGCCATTACAGGTAATGCAGTTGCTGAGAAAACACGTCTCAAGGTGGGGTATCCAAAGGCACGAACGCGGCCAGACGCCACACCTAACTCACATAATCTCCCTATTCTGATAATTCCCCACCTAGCATGATTTGTCGATGAGCAGCGGCCGCAATGCTCCAAAAAGGTGCTCGCCAGGGTATGAGCTGGAAATGTGTAAAATTCCTACAGTGAAGGGTGAAGATTTGCCTAGTCTCGCGGTGAAGGATGACGTGGGATATGTCTTAATCCCTGTCGAGGGAACCGGCTACGGATGAATTGGCACTCAAGCTAGTCGCCGGCCTTTGTTGCTAAAACCAGCGAAGTACAAAATTCGGTCACGGAGCCACGGAAATCATGACCGGTAATTGAGGTTTCATTCCTGTGGCAGATTCCAATGACTGGGTATTTCGACCTTTTCGAGCTTAGTGTAAACAGTAGGTCTAGTCATTAGTCACATCCCGTTGTGTTTTTTTCTTCTTCTCGCTCATTAATCGGTACAAGAATTACATAAAATCCCACTTTAAAATTACTCTAAAAACAACAACGACTGGGCTGAGAGAATTCTGCTCCGTCCAAGAGTTAGCAAGGGATCCAGACAACTTGTGCCAGTCGGGGGAATCATTGGATCACTGATTTTCGGCACTGGTTCATCGCCACGACAACGAACACGATCGCCAGCGATGAGACAAGTCGGAAGCCGAATACTCAAGAGCCCGACTGACTGACAGACCAATTTCAGTATAAGCCTCCAAGTGACGTGCGACCAAGCATGTCACCTGAGAGACAGTGGAGGCAAAAACAACTAGAAGCAAAAACATAAAGACCCATGGGAATGCATTCTCCATTCACCTCCGAGATTCTCCCAAGGGATTCTCCGCCCAACTGTGTTGAGACCCACAACGGTGCCGATCAGACGACGCCCCTTTCAATTGCGCCCCACCCACTTGACCTCCAAAGGACCATCGGTTCTCAACTTTACCGATTCCATCGACAATTCCGCGTCACGGTGGACAACTCGTTGAGCGGCCCCACTCTGTTGAAAGGGCTACTGCACTGAGAGTGACAGCAAGAGCGGGAGAGAGGGGCGAGGTGTGATGTAAAATTCATCCATCGCAACCTCAGTGTCATCCGTCGACGTTTGCGGACAGAACTCATCCATTTTTCATGTGGTTGTGATTGGGTAGATAGCAAGAGCTGGCTGATCCCACGTGCCATGAACTGATTGGTGCCATCCGACTTGTTGCGCCAAGTCCGAAGGGAACGTCTTTGGGAACGTAGATGGGAACGATATTGGGAACGATATTGGGAACGATATTGGGGACGATATTGGGAACGATGTTGGGAACGTAGATCGGTCAACGACCACAACAGGCGCATTATGACACATGGCGTTCGCCACGTGTATGGTGCACGTGTCCGTTATGGAGTAGTTGGACAGTTGTAACTGAAGAATGTAATGTGGAGGCGAATGGACGGGAACTAAATTACTGGGAAGAGCTCAAACTGATATTTAATTGTTAAATAGTTTTATAACTCTCTCTCTCTTTGTTTGTTTATTTGTTTGTTTGTTTGTTTGTTTTTTTATTTTCCTGCTCTGGGCTGCAGATGTGTATTTATTTTTAGTTAGGATTAATGTCTTACGGTTTAGCATCACTTAAATGATTTCTTCACTGGCTTCAGTAAAGTTTTGAATCCGAGCTCTTTCATGATACTGACTGCATTGTGATGACATCTGATATTACAGTTAATATGTATGACATGTGAACTTCATTGTATTTTTCATGACATTGATATGATTTTTACAACCACTTATATTTTGGACTGAAATAAGCCATACCACTTTCTATGATACAATTTGTTTATTCATTTATTTACTTATCTATCCTGAATCACTGAAATAAATAAATGTGCACCCATGATAAATCAAAATAAAAAATTGTTACCCAGTGTTATTTTATACCATGTGTTGCATATATATACATATATATGTATACATATATTTCTGTACACATAAACATGTCAAAATATATTCTAGAAAAAAGTATTACTTTGGGTTATTTTGTTATTCCATGCACAATGTAAGAAATGTGTGCATAAATTTTTTTAGGCGCTTTAAAAACTGATTGAAAATGTACAGTTTTGAGAATCCAATCAAGAATTGTACATCTGAACAATTAAGTCATAATTTTTTATATAGAAAAAATCCAAGTATTTTAAACCTATCCACAGTTTTAAATTCTTTGATTCCAGTTTTTTGCAAATAACCATCATCAAATGTGTTCTGTGTGCAGATTGTTGACAATCTCTCTTGGATCTTACCTTGTACCTCGAATGTCCTTTATCATCAATATTTTTATCTCACCATGAATTAATAATTCTAAGAATATGTCACATGGACTTCTTATTATGCTATAAGATGTTTTTGTTGGAAATCTTTTAACTTGAACTGCATTAAGAACACCTAGAAAACAATCTATCGAATTCTCTGGCTGAATACAACTATGCACATTCATGAAGACACTTCCCTGAAATCAACTGGGGTTGTTCGTTTTATTTACTAAATCACTAATACCACCATCAAATTGTTCTAAATCATTGCGTCTACTATGAGAAGTTGCACACTGGGACAAAACATTAATTCAATATTTGTTTTTTCCTTTTTGCTAAAAATAAGACAGAAACTGAAAGTATTTCACCTGTGTCGTGACAATGTAATTAGTCACAAAGGGATGGAAAGCAAAACCATGGGGATGACGCAAATCAACCTTGTTCTTCCAAGTGGGGTCTTGAGGTTCAAGTGGGGTCTTCAAAGTGAGCAGGCTTCGCATATCTTACTCTGCATTCAAATCTTAACCCATCACCTCCAAAGGCTGCAGACATTGTGCAGATAGTCTGCACATAGGATCCCCCTTTGCCTATCACCATGTGAGAGCCCAATGACAAGTCAGATGTGATTTTTTTACCTTAATTGTGTCAACAATAGAGAGTACATCCTTCAACCCAGAATGTACAATAGGGTTAAAAGATAAAGCCTTACAGTATTTCCATTCACTTGAACCTCTTAAGACTTTCCAGTGATGTTTTCCTAAGTTAGTAGGACATGGACTTCATTCAATAAAGTGGATGTGATTCTCTCTCTGTACATGTATCTTAGTATATTGACTTGTCAAACCAACTGCAGAGTGAACTATGTTTTGTATTTTGTTTTGCAACTTATCTCTGAATTTTTTTAACTACAATAAAATTGGAGTAGTAAAGATATTCCTAGAATTAAAAACTAAAGTTGAGTAGACTTATGCTATTGGGCACAAAAAATTTGTTGAATTTTAATTTTTGGAGTCAGAAACCAGCAACTTAAATAATAATAATTAAATAAATAAAAATCAATTTATAAAGATAAAATTTCTTTGATTTAACACTTAAAATAGTTATTCTAAAAATTAAAAATCAAAATACCACATTCATTTTGGTGTTTTTTGGCTTTACTATTTTGAGATAAAAAAAAAAAACTTGACTGTACTTGGAGAGGTGTATTGTGAAAGGGAAACATACTCTTTTTATATTGAGAAAAAACATGGAATTTTAGTGATTTTCACATAATTTTTAGTTGATTTACCAGAGAACAATTCTATCAGATAATTTGTGTTAATTGATTAATTCAATGTCAAATATGTATGCGGTTTTATTTTATGAATAAGTCTTTAATTTCTTTGTAATATGATTTGTTCAAATTTTCATATGTTATATTTTAATCATATGAAATTGCTTCACTACTAATAAAATGTGATATTATAATTGTTTTGTTGTATTATCAAATTTAAAAATCGAGTCTTATATGTTGGGTTATTCTAATATATTTTTTATTCTAACACTGAAGTACATAATTTTTGATTAATTGCAATATATATCATAAAATGTTAAGTCTTTATGTGTAAATAATAAAGTAGCAATATGTTATACAAGTTTAATAAGTCAAGATGATACTTGATTGAGGTTAAATAGTTGTGAGTAAATTTATTGTAGACCACAAAATAATGGAATGAAATTATCACAAAAATGGTTTTAAATGTCAACATCAATAACTTGAAAGTTGAAGACCTTAAGCAATACTAATCAATCACAAAAAGTACAAAGAATATACTTGATTTTTCAAGTACATATATATACATGCATGGTTTCATTCAAAATTTGTGACAAACCAAAAAAACAAAAAAATATATAAAAATATATAAATAAAGGTGCATTTTGTAGTTTACAAATACAGTTAAGATCCATCAGATGTAAAGGAAGGCCAAAAGACAAGACATCACTGTAGGAAAACTGAAAAAGTAGATGAAATCAACTTTTTATAACTTTTTCTTTTTGATATGCCTACCTTGCAAGACGTGCAAAAATGGGGTCCATGGAAATTGGTGAGTGAGTAGCTCAGTTGTGGCTGGCAAAGGACCACCTGCTCTCTCACCCACTCACTCAAACAGCACAGTTGTACCAGTGTGATGGTGTTCTCAATGTGTTTATTGGCCATGCCCACTTCCATTGAATTGGACCATGTATCATGACAAAACCCTAAAAGACGAAGCTTGAATATGTAAACAGACAGCCATGGGGAAAGTGGCAAAAACAAAATAGAATGATGTAGCTCCTTCATGAGCTTATCCTTCTTATTTGTTATGTGAAAGTGAAAAACATGGATACATATACATATATATGTGTGTGTGCATCCGCAAGGGAAACTGATGGCAACTTGTTTTTAAAGAAATCCTGTTCATTCATTATGAACCACAAAAATGTTGTAGTGTAGGTGTTTTCGAAGTGTGGGTGATTTGAATGGTAGTAATTCACCCCATTGAGCCATTTTTTGAGTGGTGATAGATTTGAGTGAACAAGAATATTTGTTTTATTATAACATTAAATAAAATATATCCTTATGGATGTATTTAATGTCACTCAGGATACCTACTTTGTTCAAAGTTGGGTAGGAGATGTCTGGAAATCCAAGTATGGATGATGAAATGGTACAAATTTCTGATACAAAAACACTTTCTCAACATGCAGTTTTGTTTGTTTGTTAGATTGGAAACCATCAGGAGTACAGAAACTCTAGAGATTCTTATCTGGACATACAAATCCTATTTACAACATAAAATTATTTGAATATGTTTAATGTAAAATGCTCGGGTGTGTACACTAAATTATCAAACTCGACTGCCCTCAAGTGCTTGTGCAATTTAAGTAAAGTAAATCATTGCTGTGTATTCATTATAGAAGAAGAAGAAGAAGAAGAAGTAGAATGCATTGATTTTTTTATTTATTTTTTATACAATTAATGTTGTATTTAAGAATGTGAAAGCCAGATGTGACATTTCATACCATTTCATAAATGCATTCTAAAACTTTATTTCAGTGTTTTTGTTTTTGTTTGTTTGTTTGTTTGTTTGTTTTTTTTTTTTTTTTTTTCAAAAAAAGGCATTAGTACCAAACCATTTCAGTGATGCACCCTACCAACACAACTCATCAAGAGCATGAGAACTAAAGAGAAACAGTTGCAATACCAGAACCATACATAAAGCATTCAATTGCACAGCACAAAAACCAAACATCTATATATATATTTTTAATAAATCTTTTCTTAAAGCAGCATGCAAGGCGATTTCATAAAACCAAGAATTTAGTTAAACGATCACAAGAACAATTCACGGAACCCCTTGAAAACCCACTTCACTTACATCAATTTCATCCATCCACGCGGCCCACACTCCAACCCACTCACCCACCGCAAACCACCCTTCATCCACACATCAATGCATCCCACCGTACGCACCATCCACCCATCGAAACAAACGAACACATACATCCACCACCAACCATTCATCCGTCCAAGAGGCGTCTGTCTGATGCGGTGCATCGGCGACGGGGAGCGTGTGTGTGTGTGTGCGAGAGTGTGTGAGCGGAGGAGTTAATGGAGCCTGTCTGCGGGAGATGACGTCGAAGGAAGGAAGGCGAGTAGGATGCGAAGAGGAGTAGAGTGGGAGGATACCAAGATAGATCCTCTCTGACAGAGAGACAGAAAACCCACCTGCACTCGCGCATTCATACACCACCATCCCTCACTCTCTCTCTCTCTCTCTCATGCATGGACCCACCCAACCCAGCTCCTCCCTCCCTCCGTCTCTCCCTGTATCCCCACTTTCTTTTCTTTTCCATTTGTTGGATTGCTTCCATGCTGCTGCTGCCGCCTGCTGATAGTGGTAGAAGTGGGAGTGGTGGTAGAAAATCATGCGGGGATCGCCCTCATGTCAGGGCCCGCCCTATCGTCACCATTCATTGACCTAGGATAGGCTGGGTGGGCACTGTTCGCCCTTGGCTGCTCTCCAGATCGCGTCAATTCGTCCAACATTCCCCCCCCCCCCCCACCGGCCCCCCCACCTTCCGCGCTGAGTGATCGGGGCAGAAGGTGGAGTGGCCTGCACCCAGGATCCATCGTTGGGCTCTTTTGTTTCCTATCTGTTCTCGTGCGCCGTTACCGCGTTTGGGCACTGCGGGCCTCTCGTAGTATCGTGCAATCACTGGCACGACGCAAGGGGATTCATTCTGGGAAGCGTGGTCTTTGTCGTCCTCCCCCTTTTCGCGTGGACGGTCCCTTTCTGGATCTGGTGTTTGTGATTGGAAGTGTTTTGAGAGTGTATGTGACCATCTTTAGTTCCGAGTTCCTTTCGCCTGTCGATTGCAGAATTTTTCTCTCTATCTGTTCCATCTTCCCTACTGTATCTTTGTTGTAGCCGAGAAGAGTCATGACTTGTCATCGTCGCGGAGAGGACGATCCTACTTGAGAGATGCTTCCTCGTCGCTTGAATTGGATTGGTTAACGCTTCGTGTTGCGCTGCAGCTGAGTTTAGGAAGATGGCGTGAAGCTGTCGCAGAGTAAGTAGCTCCAAGTTCCATTCTGCTGCTTTTTCTTTTCCTGTGATCTGCAGTGTCTCCTGCAGCAAATTGACCTTAGTCAGATTTCCAACAACTGGGTGCACTTGTTATTGTTTGTAGTCCATCCGAATCGTTTCGTTCAGGTTGTTGATTCATCACAACAAACCTTCTCAATCATCCAGAGACGGAGTTCTGGTGCCGTTTAGAGGAGTGGTCGGTGCCAAGGCTACGTTCTGGATGCGTTCTGGATGTTACTTTGTGTATCGATGTCGCCCGAAATCAGTTTCCTGCCAACATTGCAGCTGTCTGGTTTGGGAATCGTGTCGATCTCAGTGGGTGCAATATTGGCGAGAGTCTGTAGGGCTTGGTAATTTTGCGATTAGCAAGTTTGATTTGTTTGTGCTGTCTGGTGATTAATCAATGTCTTGAAAACATTTTTCTCTTTTGCTTACTGCAGCAGTCGCAATGGAGGTGCACAACGGCGAGGTTTGACGCTCTCTAGGAAACTTTTCGTGAGCACCTATCATTGGGATTTCTTCATATTAGGATGACTTGTAACAATTTATTCAAACGATCTGGGTTGATGAAGAGCACTTGAGCACAGGTGGGAGAGAACCATGGCAATTATGGAAGGATGGCTGTACTTGATAGAGTCCAACAAGTTGATGATGACACATCCTCGGAAGCGCTACTTTGTGCTATCCGGGAACCAGGCGCGTTATTACAAGGAGAAGCCTGCTTACCGCCAGGAGGTCACTTCTCTGCCCTCTGTGGACGCTGCCTTCAGTCCTAGATCAATGCACAGCATGCAAAGATAGTTTGCCCTGCAGATTTTAGATACTGGCAAGTCTGGTTAGAGAACTCTATGTTTGCCGCTCACCTCAGATTTCTGCAAATGATCACCGCTAGCTCTGGTGTACCTCACTGCCGATTTGTGTGAACCTTCATTAAATCGCGAACTAGTTTTCGCTGTGGAAGTTGTGTAATTCTGATGTTCGGTAGCTCAGAAATGGATTTAGTGGCATAGCTTGAAGGCTGGAATGTTACTGTGTAGCCGTCGAAAGTGGTGAAGCTTTTAGGATCAGAATGTACAAGAGCTTGAATGCAGTGGTAGATAATTCACAGTTGCTATATATATATAAATAATTTTAATGCAGCCATTCCGGGGACGGGTATTGGTTTCTGTGAATTTTATGGTCGCTGCAATAGATTTTTTTAATCCTGATAACAAGGTGCAGCTACGAACACATCTAAACACCTCATTTCTACTACATCGGGCGTTCGAGCATAATAGGGAATATACATTACCGGACATTGAGCACATGCCCCTCCATATGTCATTTGGGCCGATCCTAGGTTGAAATGCTTACAAAAAGTACTGAACTTGTGCAGGCTCCTCTAAAAAGTGGATCCTTTGATCCTTACACGAGAGTAGTTGACCATGGGCGGGAAAGTATTCATGGTCGAACTCTATTCGTGTTTGAAATATATGACTCTTACACCCATGGAGACAAGCTGAAGTTTGGTGCACGGAGTTCTGAGGAGGCAGCAAAATGGATGGAAGCATTCAAGGAAGCAGCAGAGCAGGTTTAGGGGAGCCATTAACTTCGTACATCTACTCTAGTTTATGGAAGCACTGAGAGATATAAATCGATCTGCTGCTTGATTTTACAATTTCCCAATTTTACAATCGATTGTCGTCAACTGAAACTTTCTTTGTGCGTATTTATCGTAGGATATTCTGCCTGGAAATGATGGATTATTCGTTCCCTCAGGTGGGAGACGGAAGTATCCTTTCAGGTATGGTTGGATTTTGTAGGCGGTGTAGTTGCTAGCGTTTCATGATTTCTCAGCTTCAGATAATCAGCAGCAGAAAAAAATAAAACTAAAAATAAAAATAAAAATACATAATTTTATCATGTCTCGACTACCTGAAATGATTGTAAGTCATGCTTCTCTTGGGACGCAGAGGTTATGTTGTCCTACCACTCGGTACTCTTGAGCTGTCAATCCCTTTCTATGTGGTGTGTATTCTGAGGTGTGTGATTTTCACAGGCTATCAGGAAGGAGAAGCGGTGGTCTAGTCAAAGACCTTTCTGGTGGTTCTGGCACCATCACTAATCCTCTCTTTCGAGAAGGTTCAACAACAGGTTGTTACAAATCCTGAATCATCATGTCATCAAGGTTCATTCCTTTGCACGTCCACAGGAGTGATCCATCCATTGTGTTGTATGGTGATTATTTTTATTCATGGCTATTCCTCAGATGATCACTAAACTGTTGACATACATGAACCTTATCCTCTCACCGTCGAAATTAAAGAGGTTATCTCACATTACTTTCTCTTTTCTTTCGCGTGTAGCAGAGTTACCAGGGTGGGTTGGGTCTTTGCTCTCAAGAGATTCGTCTGCAAGGGATGCATCCCCAGATGTAGTAGCTGATTCGCCGTGGCAAATATTTGGCTGCGTAAATGGTAAATTTTCATGTATGCGACACGGCCTCATTCATCTGTTAAAGCACACATGTGCTTTACAGCAGCTAATATTACAAGATCATGATACCATTTATATCTTACTTTTGTGTCCAGGATTGCGATTATTCAGGGAAACCACTGATCACCATGGATTTAAGAGCATGGTGAGGCTTTGGTTAAAATACTAGAAATCTGCTTTGAACTACAATTTCCGCTGAGAGTTTTGACACTTCATAAGCCATGCTCTAGAGGGTTCCTTGTCATTAGTTTCAGTTCATATTTGCATGATCAATGCGCGTGGTATGTAGTACGTAAAATATGTGGTGTCGCGGAGGATTTTGCTTCATGCACCACAATTTTGGGTTCTGAGTAGTATTTATTTTATGCTGTAGATACGTGGAGAGGATCCTCCTGCACTGATGGGCGTTGGAGTGGTGTTTGCTACTTGTGAGTCCGTATTTCAAACTGTCATGACCTTGGGATCTTCACGATCTGAGTAAGGTTCTTGCCCCCCCCTTTTTTTAGCCACTGCCAGTTCGATATTATGGAGTTTGTTGACCAGAAAGTTAAACCATTACTTTGGTGAGGTTAAGGTTCCATATTCTTGTTCTAGTATTACTATGGTTATTCTTTAATGATATAGTATCAGAACTTGAATGTAGGTAGCTCTGATGATTTTGTAATTGTCCAGGTGGGATTTCTGCTATGCCAAGGGAAGAGTCATAGAGCACATTGATGGGCATTCGGACATCGTTCACAAGCAGTTCCATACGCATTGGCTTCCTTGGTACGAGATTACTTATCCGTAATTCGATACTGTCTATGTGTGTTCATGTAGGAAGTTTGTTTATTACGAAATCTGTGGTGTTAGAATATTTTCATCAGTATTTAATGAAGGGTTGCTATCTTTCCGTCTGGCATAATGTATTTTGACGCTCCTCTGGAAAAGCTAGCTAAGGACTTCATTCTAGAGAACTCTCCCAAATATATGGATTTCTTTCTGTTGGATGTGTAGCTTATTGGACGCTATAGCAACAAACATATCACATTCGTGAGCAGATTTCTTTTTAATTGAAAGTAGTGCAGGCGGATGAAGCCCAGGGACCTGGTTGTGCATCGCTACTGGCGCCGTGAAGACGATGGCTCTTACGGTCAGTCAACGTAAACTATTTATACGTCTTTTTCCCCTCTTTTCTTGAAATAGCTGCAAGACCTGTATCAATCTCACTCCTTAAAATCCTTTGGGTGAATTTGACAGATATAGTTTTCTTGGCTGTTCATCTGTGGTCTTGTAGAGGCTTTTGTTCTTTCATTCTCGAGTAACTTCTGTAGGATCTCTGACAGGAAATTTTTTTTGTTTGAAAATTTGGGCTATTTGTCAAAATCATTGTGGATTATTTGCAGTTATTCTGTACAAGTCAGTGAAGCATGAGAAATGTCGTCCACGACGGAAGTTTGTGCGTGCCTGGCTCAAAAGTAAGCCCTTCACTTAATGAGTTAGCCTCGTTTTCGTCTTCTCTGAAATTCAAAATTCTCTATACCACGAGACGCTAATATTTGGCATGGATTATATGCTTGTACATCACTTCTAAGCTTGGAATTGTTACTTGTAGGTGGAGGGTATGTTATATCGCCACTGCCACCACAGGGAGGTTTCCAGCACCGTTGTGCGGTGAAACACATACTCACTGTAGATTGGAAACATTTCAAAACACCTTGGTCCTCTTCTAAGGACAGGGTCATTACGCTCAAAGTTCTTGAACGAGTGGCAGGTACAGTCCTTCGCCCCACTGTGTGCCTTTATTAAAAATTGATGTGCATTATTTTATCCTACCTTGCATTTCTGCATGTTTCTGTTTTTATTTGTTATTCTACACAGGCCTTTAGGTTTAAACCGTGTTGATTGTGTGCCAACAACGCAATTTTTTTATAAATTATGTTTTAACCCATGTCAAATGTTAGACAAGGGGAGTGTAAGCTGATGGAGTTGCCTCTGAAGATTCTACCTTGAGCGATTTTGCTGATACTTGTGTGACTGTGTTCAGCCTTGAGGGAGTTTTACAAGGTCAAGCCGGCGGACTACATGCCTACCTCCATAAGCCCAGACTTGAGGCGACTGGACGTTGCAGGCTGCAAGCCTCCATTATTGCAGAAGGAAAACATCCCTGAAGTGCATCTATGTGGTGCGGAGGTTGCGCGTTCTCCGGAAGACAATATTGCAGGGCAGAGCATGTTCCGCCAGCTAGCCGAGGAGGAGTTTTTCGATGTTCCGGAAGACTCAGCATGGGACACAGAACTTGAGCCAGATCTGGACGGTCGGCGGGAGTCTACGGATCCAGACGAAACATCAGACGAAGATCAAGTAAGACAAAAATGACGCGATCTGTGTGCTATCTCAAAGAATTAAAAAAAGAAAAAAATCATGTTATTTCCGTAATCCTCGTTCTACTGTCATTATTTCCGTAATCAAGTGCATATTGCTCGTTGTGATCCTGTGATCAATGTCGTTGGTTGTAGCATTGGGCTCGGGTTGGATATTGGGTTGCTCTGAAGTATGGACTTCTCTGCCTTTTCCTGATTATTTTGTCGAATTACATGATCTTTACGATTACATCACAGAATGGAGGCGTTCATAAGCTGTCCGCAGCCGCAACCATCGTGAAGCGCTTCCAAGGAATGGCAGGTATGATATCTAACTTTCACCAATATGGTCAGTTTAGTGGAATGCTAGAATACCCCATTGACTTTCTTGAGTCGACTATTATGGAACACGTGATAAGTACACTGATAGCAATGCTACCAGCGGCTTCCTTGAGGATTGGTATATATTGTAGCTGAATAATGGTGTGCACTGCCATTGCAGCTCAAAAGCGTACACACCAGGACGACGACGAAGATGGCATAGAGCTGCTTGCTAGAGAAGGTACTCTTCCAAAAAGCTCTGGTTGTTGTACCACGAGCTGTTATGAATCAGCCGAGGCAAGCATCTTCTTGATCCGTGGCAAACACTATCTTCAAGACCGCAAGAAGGTAATTCAAAGTTCGAAATTCGTATTTTTACTACTGAGTTGATTTGTTGGTTACTTTTGAGATATTTTGCATTTGTGAGTTATTGTAACTGATGGTAGGAGTAATCTTTCCTCACATTGGCACATTTGATTTGGGCTGAATGATACAGGTGGTGGCCAAAGACCCGGTAATGCAATTTGTTGCGGCCGATTGGTTGAAGTCCAACAAGAGAGAGGATCATCTTGCCTCTCGGCCCTCTAATCCAGTTCAGCAGTTTTTGGCCAATCAGGTAACCATTTGGTTTGCGCATGTGAATATGTTGACACGTTTGTAATTTTTTTGTTTATTAATTATGCTTAAAATAATAGTAATCTACTTGCTTTGATCTAAGCTCTGGTTGTTACGTAGCAACCATTATGTGCCAAGTTGCAACAAATCTAGTGCAAAAAGTTTGCATATGTAAAAGTGCAGCTTACGAAATCGTTGTTCTTTCAGAGAAAGATCGAGGGTCGAGTGCAAGATCCTTTTTTCTTTATCATCAATATTCAAGTAAGTATTGTTAGAGTCCTTTTCTGTTATTTGATATATGGCTCAGTACTTTACTGTCCCGGAGATAATTCTGGGGTGATGATAGGTTAAATTTGTAATATTGAAAGAAAACTAGTTTTAGTTGCTAGTTTTCAACTTCTTCTTTTTTTCTTTTTTTCTTTCTTTTCTAACGTTTCATAATTTCTCAAAAATCCTAATTTTAGTCATTTTGACGTCTTACTTTGAAAACAGTTGATTTTTGTGTATTTGGTATCAGCTGTGTTTGATTCTTTGAGATTGGTGACTCCAGGTTCCAGGATCTACAACATACTCTTTAGCTCTCTACTACATGATCACACAACCCCTTTCAGACTTCCTCATTCTAGAAAACTTCGTACGTGGAGATGATCGTCACCGCAATGCTAGCTTCAAGCTCATCCCACACATTGCAAAGGGTCCGTGGATTGTGAAGCAAAGCGTTGGCAAGACGGCTTGCTTGATCGGAGAAGCTTTGGAGATCACGTATCACACTGACAAGAATTATATTGAGGTGTGTAAAGAATGTGGAATAGTTTGTTCAAACTTCTTTCACCATCTACAGTGGATCGTTTCAGATTCCAACAATGTTAATGTCGATGTATCAACATTGATGGATGTCATGGAAATAGTCAAGCTCGTTCCTTTGTGTTACTGAGAAGCGTCATGGCATGCATATCAATGTGCAGTTGGATGTGGACATTGGTTCATCCTCTGTAGCGAAGGGTGTAGTGAACCTGGTGTTGGGTTACTTGAGCAACCTTGTTATCGAGTTGGCATTCCTCATCCAGGTAATTCCACAAATTTTATGGATCTCGCTTCTTAGCGACTTTTGGAGTGATGTGTTTTTTTCGGTTGTTGTTGTTGTTAATGCCATAGGTTTTTCTTGAACGCCATTTTGCGTCAGAGTATAGCTCGTCAATAGTTTGAGCATAGCACTCACAGATTGAGATGTGTGTAGGCCAACACTGAAGAGGAACTTCCAGAATATCTGCTTGGTACCTGCAGGCTTGTAAACCTGGATATCGCAAAAGCCATTCCTGCACGCCCGGAGTGAAGAGGTATTCACTATGAGTCTGAATCTGTAGCTTAGGCGAGTCGACAGAAGTCATTTTTTTCTGTGCTTCAAGCTTGTATTCCAATCAAAGAGTTAGGTGAAACGAAGAGGTAGAAAAAGCTATTCTTTAGAGTTTCTATGCAAGGAGGCTCTAGAAACATTTAATTTTTGGATAAGACTTTGTATATATTTATACATATAATACATTTTGAAACTTGCATCCATATTTGGAACTGACCTGAGACTCTTGCAACATTCTCAATCCAATCGTAAGGAAACTCAAACATCGACTTATACCAATTTGTGTACACATATCTCGTTCATGATGAGTCTTTCAAAAAGCCGCTGCGCAAATCTTCTGTATGAAAAAGATGTTTGTGTACTGTGAAGAGTTACAATTCTGAACTTGAAAGCAATCAGATGAAGCTCCATTTCATGACAATTTGTTCCTTGGTACTAAACAAACCATTGCTTGTGATACACATCACAAGTGCTTTTACCTCAATAAATATTAGGTTAGACTTTAAGGAACATGCATTTGCGACTGATGAGAAATGCTTGTTTTCTGTTCCTTTAGGTTGCATAAACAATCATGTGCAACTGCTAACACGTACATGGTTACACTTTGGTTATTCACATTAGCGTCTGCCACTAATTTGATTAATTGGTCTACTCTATTTGGAGTAGTTTGATTATTACAATATATCAAAACATAATATGAATTGTAAAGTAATTAAAACTTACTAATGATAAAAACTACTATAAATTTTCAACATTTTCAACATAGGAATTGTAGATAATACATATATCATATTCACATGTAAATTAACACAAAGTAATAAAGATTATTAATGAATTTTTTTAATGCAATTAAAAATTTATTAGTATGCAATAAATTAGATAAATCTTATATATTAATATTAATATTAATATTTCAACATTTTATCATGATAGCTTTGTGTTTCCAAATGAAAATATGAAAAAAAAAAAAAAAAAAACTTTTTTGGAAATAAATATTTATTGAAAGACTAGAATCATGTTTAGTATATAAAAATTATTAGACTTTATAAGAATTCTTAAACACCACGTCTTAATTATGTTAAATTAAACATACATCTTGAATCTATGTAAAAAAAGATTAAAACTATAATATAAAATTAGTATGAAAATTTTAAAGACTAAAATTTATAAACTAAACTTTGTGGCAATAAAAACCAAGTATATATATAAATTTATAAGATGCAACATACATGTCTTTTTGTTAAGATATAAGAAATCTTGTAAGGATGACTTTAATTGTTTTTTTGATTGTATTATTTGCAAGGATTAAAGACTTGTGCTCTAGGCTTATATTGTCTTGTTACCTAAGCTACTAGAAGAAATTTTTCTATAAAAATTTGCTAAAAATTCTTCTTAACAAGACTTGCTAAACAAGCCATTAATATATTTTTTGAAGAGATTTTGTAACAAATCTTCCAACTAAGTTTGGTGATGAAACTTTTAAAAAAAAACTTCCTAACAAGATTTGACTTTCAAATGTCAATCTAGAAGATTTAGAAACTTTCATCTTTAAAAACAAATCAAAAGATGCATAAGTTTATACCTATAAGAGTGAGTAGATTTAAATATTAAGATCAATTTTTATGCACTATTTATATAATATGTTACAATCAATAATAATATATTAAATATAGTATATAATAACATATTAAAATATTATAGTAAAATATCAAAAAAATATATATATATATATATAAAGCTTGTATAAAATAATACGACTTTAAGTTATTATTGTATAATATATGTAGATGTATGTTATTGTTTTATAATTTTTGAATTTTATTTTCAACATTTTTTTGGTTTTGAATATTGAGATATTATATTTTTTTAACAATCAAAGTTTAAATTTCTCTAAAATTTGATATTCTAATAAGGTTTCATATGCAAGAAGTATTCTAAAATCTTCTAAGAGCACTAATATACTAATTACTAATAATATTATTGTAGAGTTGTGTGATGAGTTGGGCAATGAACATGTCTAACTTCCTCCCATTTTATTCAAAATAATTGCACAATTATTATTTGGTTCATTTGATAGTTTTTTGTTACTTAAAACTATTTCTAAAAGTTTAGAGTAAGTTTAGAGAAGAAACTCTTCACGAAATAAAGGGCATTAATAGAACTTTTTAACGATGGCTTTTAAAAATAGGTTTGTAGGTCTACAAATCCCATTATGATGGTCAAATCTCTTATATTTGGTTTCACTACTTAGTATATTGATTAAATAATTTAAAACCTCAGATGTAAAATATTCAATTTTTGTTATTGATAAATAATTTAAACTTTGAAATAATTTAAAAAATTACATTGAATTTAAGAAATATTGCTCCAAAACAAGACTTTGTTGTGTTTGACTATGTATTTGTTCCACGATTCTGACCTGTGTCGTCAATTTTCACGCCATGGTTGTTGAAATGTGATAATATTATGTGTGTTGGACTTAGTTCTAGCTGTCAGTTCTGCATTGATAAGAATAGTCAAGTTTTTTGTTTGCTGTCGTGCTAGTAGATGGAAAACAAGTTATAGGCCGGAGCAGGACAAGCAGTATTCAATGGATTCAGAACTGGGTGAGTCTGCCAATACTTGGAATTGGGTGTGTTTATTGTGTGTGATGGAGTTTGGTCGAAGAGGGACACGACCTTTCTGAGGGGGACAGTACCCTCGCATCCAGGAACGTATCTAACACTCACTCTGTGCACATGAAATCGACATCGGATGCACGAACCTTTGGATAATCGAAGTACACTGGCCACACGATAATCGAAGTATGAATTGACGGACGTTGTCAAACACTGACAACAGCACGATCAGTTCACATGTCGACTACACTCGCCAATCACGAAGTCTCAGTGCGCAACACAGCCAAAGTCCGCTTCTGGGCTTTAGACGAGTGTTGGGAATTCTCGAAAATCTTCAAGTAATTCCGCTTGAAGGGAGAAGTTTATATCGTTGCCACATCCACTGATGTAGGTTTCAGTGTGAAATCACTCAGTACAAACTTCGACAACAACCGTATTGGTCTAGTATTCTCTCACTCTTAAAAACTCGGATTTCACGCTGAAGCTAATTGTTTGAGAGGACGCAAATTCCCATTTCATTAGCAATTTGAAAGCAATTTAACAAACATGTCAAAAGTTTAATTCCTCAAACACCACCGAATTACTTCGATGAATCAAGCCGTTGCTCAAAGTAGATAGGAGACAATCTACCGTGAGCTTATGCTTCTCTCTGCCATCGAACCACTTCGAGTTCGAGTCACCGTATTCAATTTCAGACGTACTGGCAATGCCGCCCATCTACTACGCATAAAAAATCAGTGCATCCGAATTTCGATCATCCAGAAGGACCACGTTACGCAACCGCTTATCCAAGATTGATATCACCTGTAATTGTCCATATAATCATGTTTGTGTAGTTATATGCATCACTGAGAATAAACAATGCTAATGTTTCTCGAATTCTATGTCATGCCTGGTTTGGTTGACATGGTATCATCGCGTTGTGAGGCGTGAAGCGTATGATTAGAGGTGAGCACTGCTCCTAAATGTCTGAGAGTCTTTTAATTCTGTGAGGAGAGTACCAAAGTTCTCGTAGGTGAACACTGCTCCTGCGTGTCATCTCAGACACTAAAGATCGTATCGGTGAACATTGATCTCGAGTACCTGCTCAAAGTTGAGCTGTTGAAGAAACAATGTCGGGATGGCAACAGAATGTTCAGATAGGAGAAGCCAATAAGTTGGTAGGAATTTCTAACTATTATGTTTGGAGTCTTAAAATAAGGGCAATATTAAGAAAGGGATTATGGGTGATTACTGAGAATTTAGTAAAATTCCCTACAATAGTTGTCGGAGAGCATCAGACTGAACTAACGTTGACTGCGCTGGTGTTGAGAAAGAAAAAGGCTGCTGCTATGTCATTTCTTACCTTGTCCATAAGCGACTTGATCGACTTGATCGACTTTGTTGTTGTTCACATGAATCCTGAAAAATCATTTGTTCTACTAAGAAGTCGTTACCAGTCAAGCGACCAGTTGCAAATCTTATCTATCACAAGCTAACTTCAAACAATGTAGTTTCCATAAGAAGGCTCAATTGAAGTTTGAGTCCCAAAGTGAGAAGAACAAAAACATGTCAGTAAACATGGATAAAACATTTCTAGAAAGATTTTTAGTTTACCTTCTTTTCTATATGTTACCGCATAGCTTCAATGCTCCATTCAATAGCTTATACATTATAGTGTCTCTTTGACATTAGACCAAGCTCTTGTAAGTTTCATAATTGAGACACATCAATGCAAGCAAAAAAAAATCCAACTTGGCAATGAAGTATTGATAGTCATGAAAGGATGGCAAAGAGGAATAAAGAGACCACCTAATAATTCCAACCAAAACTTTGGTTAAACCAACTACTTCCATTCCAAAGGATTTTTTAGGGCAAAGGTTTTTAAAGAAGACAAGGAAGAAGTTTTTGTTGATTGTAGTTTCTATTTTAAGCTTTATAATTGAGACTTTTCATATAATGCTATAATTGTGGTAAGTAGGATCACTTTACTTGTAATTATAAAGTTCCAAAATTAAGATATTGATATGATAATAAATGCAATTCAATGTTTTGAAACTCTACTATTGGAGTCGTATATTGATAGTTGTACATTTGAGTATATAATTAGTAATTATTAAAGTTTTGATAGCTATGAATCTAGCAATTTTAGTAAAAAGTTAAAAATTAAAAATTATAAAAAATAAAAAATAAAAAAACAAAAAACTTATAGAGTCCAAGACTTTGATACCTCTACTATCTAAAATAGGATTTGGATAAATAAATCTATCAAATATTACATATGTTCCTAGTTTCACTAAAAATCTCATTTAAATGGTGCATATTTAAATACTAGAATATATTAGTTTTTGATAGTAGTTATTGCTACATATTAAATAAACATAATCTTAATATTCTTTCTATAAGAAAAAAAATAATCTAATCAATGGATCATTTAGACTAAAAATCCATTTTGAAATAAATTCTATAGACAAGAAAAATAAAACAATTCTTTGGCATAGTTGCTTTGGTTACATTAGTTGTTTTGCTAGAAGATAATATAAGGAATATTTTTTGTATAGGACTTAAAATAGAGCTTCAAAAATTACAAAAGAAATTCACTTAGATTTAATGGAGTTCCTTCAAAACACTTCTCTTGGTGATCCTAGATATATCATTTTTTTTATAGATGACTTCTTAGTAAAACAATTAGACCTACTTCTTAAAAAACAAAGATAAAACCTTCAACATATTTAGAATGTTTAAAGAAAAGGTAGAGTTAGAATCCAAGTACAAAATTTGTGTACTATACACAAATTTAGGAGGTACATATATGTCAATAAAATTCAAAATATTTTGTCATAAAAGTAGGATAAAAAGTAAAATTACTCAAATCATTATATTTTAATAAAATGGTGTTTAAAAATTTATACTATAATTAAAACAACACAATCTATGGTGGACAATTACAAACTTCTAACATCTTTGTGGATAGAAATAATAAATACTACTAACTATCTCATTAATCAAATTCCTAAGAAAATAATCCAATTACTTAAATGCTTTATAGAAACCACAATGGAATATTTTTTGCAATAAAAAAAAAATTATTAAAATAATTAATTTTTGTAATATAAAAAGAATACAAATTTTTACTTCGGATGATAGAATGGACTTTGTTTTAATTTTTTATTTTATTTTATTTTAGTGAATATTCATCTATTATAGAATTAATAAAAACTTCAATAAATAACTTTTTAAACTAAGAAAATAAAGAATATAATAAAATTAGGTTTAAAATAAGATTATAAAAAAACACAAGTTCTATATGTTGCATTATTTTTTATTTATACAATGGAGAAATCAATAGTTACTAAGATGTAATAGTATTTTGTGTATAAAGTTTTTGAAAATACTTTTCAATTTTTTTTTATATTCACTTTAGTAAAAATTTATTTAGAAGCAAAACTATTAATTTAAATATACATATTTTTTATAAAATATAATGTATACTTTTACTTCTTTCAAATCATATAAATTAGTAGCTATTTTTATTTTATTTTCCACAAGGATATTATAATTTTTGATCTTTGCAAAGATTAATAAAGAAATAAACATAATATTTTATTTTAAAATAAAAATTATACATCAAATTATTTGTTATAGATTTGGTAGTATAATTTTAAATATCTTACTTAAAACAAATTGCAAGGTAGCTTTTTATATTAGAATAAAATTAGACTTGCAAGCCTTGCACATACAAATATATATTTCTTAGTAATATGTATAGAGAATTAAATACAATTAATAGAACCAATACTACTATCAATAAGCTGATATAAAATAAGTTAAATCTAGCATATTAAAAAGATTTTAAGTCAAAAAATAATAATATTGTAATCTTATAATTAGATTTTTAAATAAATATAAATAAATAATTCATGGATTGTAAAAGATATCAAATCAAGTAATAAATACTTAATCTTTGTTGATTAGATATATAAATATCATCTAATTAATATTAAAAATAATTATATCTTAAAATATAATAAAAACATATTATACTATATGAATTACTACCAATTTATCTTACTCAGTTGTAATATATTTATATTTATCTTAGGATAATATTTCAAATATATAAATAATATTTCAATAAATATTAAAATTTGAATGATTAAAGTTATTTTTTCTTGATTATTATGTAAGTTTTAAAATAACAATATAATATATTTTAAATAAAAATATTTAGATATTAATACTTTTTGATTTAAAATATATTTTTTTATTTTTTAAAACTTGACACATTATTTAAAGAATTTGTTATCTTATTTATTTATTTTTATGTTGTTTTATATTAAATAATGTTATCTTTAAGAATAAAAAGTATGTTCTTATAAATTAATATTTATATATATATATATATATATATATATATATATAATAAATAAAAAAGATACTAAAGCAACATCCCTATATTATTAGAGCCACACCTTACATGGATACACTTTGGCTCTTTTTTCAACTCCCACTCTCCCAATGCTCTTCTCTGCCACTCTCCTTCCATGCTGCTCTCTACTTACATCTATTCTAGCTCTTCCTTGCCACTCTCAACTTGTATCTTGTCTTGCCCTCTTTTGCAGCAATCCACTTGTGCATGTATACTAAATCCTCACTTCCAATGCTTCTTCCATCCAAATGTGAGTATGTGACATTGATTGTCATTTTTTAAAAATATTCTAAGAAGAGTTGCAAAGTGTGATCTCAAAAGAAATTACAATGCAAGCAACTACAATATTTTTTGGAATGTGGCTTTAATAATATGGAAGTACCACTTTAATAATTTTCTATTAATAGATATATAATAAGATATTTTTTATGAATAATATCTTTTATACTATATATTTTATAAAAATTATGTGACTAGTTGTATTGTCTCTAAGATATAAATCCACAAAAATATTGTAATCATGTACAACTAAATAGAAAGATAGAAGAAGAATAGGAAATATGCTTACAATGTAAAAAGATATAAGAATGGCTATTGCTAACTACAAAGAAATAGAGAGTCTTGAATTAAGAGCAAAACATAAGAAAAGTTTTTACAAAGCTAAAGATAATTTTAATCTAATATCTATAAGTATTAGCCAACAAGAAGATTATCTAAAATAATTCTAAGAACTATAAGATTTTTATGCTAAGAATTTAAATTGTAGGATATTTTTATATTATTTTTTTGAAGATAAAAACTTCTATAAAAATATTTAATAACAACATGGCATATACAATAAAATCCATAGATTTTATTGAGATGCAAGAAATTATCATTTTATATTTTTTTACTATAGATATTGTCTATTTAATGTATTTTTGTTTATTTTTATTTATTTAAGTAATATATCTATTATTTCTCATTATTTAAAATTTTTAAAATTTATAAATTAGTATTAATAATATTTTAAAATAATAAATATATATATATATATGTTTATTATATTTACTACAAAAAATTTATTTTAAATATTTAATTTGTAATTCTAATTAGAAGTCTTTAACAATTAACTATCAAATTTCTTTTAATTAGTTTCATACTACAACTATGATAAATATTCTTCTTTTTAAAAATAATTTTAAAATAATTTAATAAATATTTTTGTATATTTTTGTAGTGGTTTTTTTAATTTTTTGTAAAACTATTGCTTGATGTGGGCCTAACACAAATTCTAAGAAATAACACTATTCATGCCATATAGTAGAAAAGTGCATTCCTTTTCATCTCTTATTCTCTTGAAATTTTCGCTAATTTTTTAAAATATAAAGCCAATCAAAAAGGTCATCCTGACTTCAACCAGTTTAAGTTTTAAAAGTTGTAATTTATTGCCATCTATCTTCAACAGACAAACCTCCTAACTTCTATATGTCTTATTCAAATCTAAAACTTTAACACAAAAACCACTACGTCACAAGAACTTTTTATTCCTAAAACATTCGCAAAAATAATCTGTCCATTTTGTTCTAAATAAGCAATATAATTACACTGCGTCGGTGCAAACATGAGTTGAATGAAACCATGACCTATCATCTCATCGAATCCTCGCAACGACTGCCGAGCACTAGATTTTGTTACCACAAACAAAAACAGACGAATGCTCGACCATGTTTCTTCACTGTTCATTTGTGACGGTCCCATTTCCAGCATCCCATAGCCAACATCCCCAAGCGTCGTTGTAATTCCACATGCTTACGAAATCGAGGAATCACAATAGCTACTGCAATGAGGCTGCAGATTGTTGTTGGTGACTCCTCGGTTTGCTTAATTCCTTCGACAGTGGTGGATATGGTGCCTTCCAGAATGTCCCGTGTCAGAACTATGTTGTGTGCTAAACGAAGAGCCATTCAAGCAGTACTGTTCCAATTTTCTCGAGACAGATACCACCTTTCTTTCACCCAAGCCGTTACCGCGGAGGATCCTTTTCCTGCTGCCCTTTCCCTCCCCATGAAACAGACCACCAGCGGAATATAAGTGTGCAATTCAATTAATAATGACAGAAAATACAGACCAATGCATGTCGACAGTGTCTACAAGTACTGAGTGACCTCCAGGTTGTCTGTTCGTGAAGCAAGCAGTTGTTATCTTGTGGCGATTAGCTAGAGCCTTAAGGAAGTGCTTCACAAGGACACTTGTCATGTTCAAGTATTCAAGACATGAACAAGAGCGAGATATTCCTGCTACAAACAACCTCAGGCAAATGATCATTCAGGCTTCGCGGCAGTGCTGAATACGACAAAACATCCCTGGTAAACTAAACATGATACGACACTAGGCAAGAAATACACAGAATGGTCAACACACTCGAGGAATATGCCATACCATACCGGAGCAATTAAATGAACCATTCGAACTCAAATCCTGAGCTATACAATCAAAAAGTCATCACGTTGGACTCTGGTTCAATGCAGTATTTATCTCCTACATGAGTTACAGCCGAGGGAAAATTGAACCTCCACATTCGGTGCTTAAGACCGCAAATTTCCTCCTGTCCTATCAAGCTACACCCGCAATTCCTACTGAATGAATTCTTCGCGCTTTTTGGGAAGAAGAGTGAAAACATGGGTACAAACCAAAAAGTTGCAAAACACGTAGCAGAATGCTCTGTACAAAATTTACCCGAGATACTATGCGAGGTTTCCTGTAAAACTAATTAAGGTCGGATTGTAAGCACGTTACACTATTTCTATTGAATTTCAGTGATTTCCCCTTTGGGAGAAGACGACCGTGTTCGCTGCGACAACGATGTCCCGAGCTTCTTCTCCAAGTGCGGGATGTCAAGCTTGACAGGAGGATGGAGCTTCATCTTCGCTGGATCCACGGGAGGAAATATTTCAAACTCCGAATCGCCCACGGAGTCATCCGAGTCCGACAGCTCTTCCTCACCAGAGGACGACGAGTCGTCAGAAATTGAGCCCTTCGTCTTCGTCGATTTCTGATCGGAGTCCTTGAAGAGAGGAGACCCAGGCTTCGAGGGAGATTTCATCATGGGGTGCAAAAGAGACTGTTTCTTTTCAGTTGACACGGGTAGATTCCTCTCTTCACGACGGCCACCATGCGATGACGACTCGCTGTTTTCCGATACGAAACCCTCAAGCTTATCCTTGACATCCTGAACCTGCTCGGCGGTGGTGGGTACCAAGATAGTCGACTCGGGCATCTTTTCGCCAGTGTGTTCTGCGTTCTCAATACTTTCCATCAAGTCACCGAGATCCTCAATTTGCTTCAATTTCCCTGAACTTGACAATAGTACCACTGGTACCGGGGTGTCTACATCAGATTCTCCACATGTTGCGGATAAACCAGAGTTTGCATTCATGGAGTCCTTCCTTACAGTCGCGAACAGGAGCCTCCTGTTCTTGTCAAGTTCAGGCGAGTCGTCGAGGTCGGTCGCAGGGCTATCAGGCACAAACGCCACCTCAATCTCCTTGGGTACCTGGAGAGACTCCAAGGGCTCATGCTGCACAGTGTTCGATGAGTGGCTGGAAGAATGTCTCACACTTTGAGCTTTCCCTGCCCCTGCACCGGGACCAACAGTAGAGGCATGTTCTGGGTGACCTTCATCGAAGTCCATGCCGAAGCGGGCTGCCTTAAGACCAGAATCAACCTTGAAAAGCGCGGAGGGGGCAATTGCCGCAGGTACACGTCCATTAGTGACAATATCACCGCTCACGAAGGACGACGGTGTGGCCACCTCGGTGACACCGGATTGGTCCGGCTCGGAGGTGCTTGGGCCATTGTCCACCCAGGTCGTTTCTTGCAAGATGGAGACGTTGTCGTCGTTCAAAGAGCGCCCCTTCCAGGTCTCATTCTTTAATTTTGATTCTAACCAGTTCAAGCCTAATTCCTGAATACTGCTCACCCAATCCATCCAGCTACCATCCGTAACTCTTCGACTCGGAGTCCGTTCACTGTCGAAAAAGTTTTTGTCCTCCCATACCTTAACATCAGCCGTTCTACGAAATTCCCAGTTCTCATCACTTTCGTTTTGGGTATCGTCGGAACTTTTCTGGCCGACGGTGAAGAGGGCTAGCATAAAGAGAGCTGTGGAAATCAGGAGGGGTGAGAAGAACTTTACGATGGGAAAGAAAGGCGGAGTGAAAAGAATCAAGATCAGACTGGAGAGGAAAGGATGCTGCCATATTAACGCAATCACATCAGCAAGCACTTGCAGCGCCATGGCCATCCGCACGAAGAGGGCTTGATATCTCTCGCTAACTACTCCGGGAACAGTCTTAACCAGGCCAAGCTATATACGCCCAGAAACGCCAACGGAGATGAGGAGGCTCAAGTTCGACGTTACGTAGCACTGTCAATCGGAAACAGAACGCCCCAGGTCGCACGTTAACTGCGCCACTCGATGAGCCACAGCGTCTGCAATTGGAGGCTCAACAACCAAACTACTGCAACCAATCCTGTAGCCTACCAAACAGTACCAACATTGTACTACGAACTTGCTAAACGTAGACCACAACTCCTAACGGTTGAACTTCGAGCAACTAGTACTCACACAAGCACCTCAACGTCGAAACCTCAAAACATAACAATCGTCCAACTACACAACCTCCAGCCCACACCACCGGACCACTCGCTCTCCCACCCTCGCTCGCTCAATTCCAAACCTCCAAAGCATTCGAACTCACAGCAACGACACCAAAACGCCACAGTAACTCCCACCCTCACGCCCACACCAAACACGCCCGCCTGCCCGCCCACCTTCCAGACACGCAAAGCAATTGCACAGCACCACAACGACACACCCGGTCTAACATCGAATCCGCTCAGTAGCTACCCACAGAACCAACCTCATACGCATCTACACACGAAGTTACTGACACCCCATGCGCTGGAAAGGCAAACAGGTTCCAAAGGCGCAGTCCGGGATCTTCCAGCTAAGGCTTGATATACAACAGAGATACATTCGCCATGAAGCGTCGTTTTCTCGAAGGCGATCGACACAGACAGAGCGGCAACGATGGGGGCAGGTCCCGGTTGGTCGCTGCGAGGAGGTTGAGGCGGCGGCGGCGTGCGTGAGGTGAGCCGGTGACGATACAGGCGCAGGGAGTGGGGTCATTGCCCGAGCATCGACGCGCGGGCCCCCGGTCCGTGGACGCTGGCCGGTGTAAGCTTTACAACCCACGGGCGTGGGTCGTAAAGCCTACACCGGCGCGGCCGGTTGCGCAGCCGCCATGGGCTCCTTCATCGCCAGGAATCCATCCCACAGGAGCGACTGCGAGGCGGCGTCCCCCGGACGCCCCCCTGTTAAGCCCCTTTCTCCCATTCTACCGTATGATTTGAAGGTGCAGAGGGGGATTTCATTCTCAATCTTTTAACACGTGTTATAATAAACTTGTGTTTGCTAAGTCAGGAGAGCATTGCCACTGAGGCCTCGTTTTATGTTCCTTAAGTCAAGGCGGTGATCTTCTGTTCCTGCACCAGCATTTACTGTTGCGCTTGAATTGATTTTTAGGGTTAGGTTTAGGATGCCATAGAGAACTATTTTTTCAACTCTTTGTTTTTGTTTGTTTTTAATTATTTTATTGTTGTTTGTTGAGAAATGTTGAATTTAGAGTGGAATTGAAATATCAATAAATATGTATATATAGAAAGGTGTATATATGTGTGTATATACTTCTTAACACAGAAGACATTTCATATGTCAACTTCTTAACACAGAGGACATTGCAAGTCAAAACTGAAATAGCTCATGTTCAATTACACATGTGATAACAAAATAAAAGACTGTCGTTTGACTTTGAAGCCACACCAACAAAATTTTCCATCTTACACAACGTAGACTTGCTTTTTACTGAGATGATTTTATAATTTATGAACTAAAAAATATAAGGGATGCTTAGTTATGCCGTGTGTGAAAATGATATAATAGCAGTGGAGTTTTTCCAACAAAGATTATAAAAAAACTATGCAAAATATGTAGCTAAATTTTGGTTAACAAAAAATAATATCAACGACATATGACAAATCATTCAAGTACGTATTTAAAACATTAATGTCAATAAAATTACTTCATTCACATCTGCATAATAAATGAAAAATGGTACTAAAGCTATTATGAGATCTCACTCTACAGCAAAAAAAACTGAATTGGTACTTTGATTCAACATCAAAAGTGGATAAATTATGATGAATATTTATAATGTAGCTGATGGGTAAGGAACCAATAATCATGTAATATTTATCAGATCATTTAAGTATAAAGAATAAAATTATTTGCTGATTAGGTTTTGACGGAATTATGTGATAGTAGTTTCTTTCATAAAATTCATGATATTTTCTGTAGTGAACATCATTTATACTAAGTATGTAATCAAGAAGTTTAAATGTTTATGTCTTGCTTTTGAAAAGAATAAGGAAGTAAAATTTATGTATCAATTCTTTCTTCAATATTGTAGGAAAATGTTTGCTAAAAATAATGTAATATGATTGAAATTGACTTCAACTTTTTATCATGGAGAAGGCTCCTCACAAAACCAAAAAGGATCTATGTAGCTACAAAAATATATCAATTTATAAGTATGAACATGTATATAAATAAGACATGAAAAAAATCACTATTATAGAATTATCAAAGTAAAACTGAAAAAAATCAAGGCTTGAAGTAATATGTTTTGGAAAGAGATACAACAATATTTTAGTCTAAACGTTTTACATGCATTCCAAATTGAAAACTAATCACCTCAATATCAACAAATAAATTGAGAGCATTGGAAATTTAAAGATCCAAAACATGTTAGTCATATATATATATATTTATATACAAGAATCTTCTTTGTGCAACAAAACATCAACAGCATGATTTTTAAAACAATATTCTCAAGCATTAATTAACTTCAGAGATGTCATGACAAATCAAAAGATTTTGAAACTGGCTAAACTTGCAATTAAGAAAATATAAAATATAATATTCTGCAATTCAAAATAATTTTATTATTAAAAAAACAACAAGAAAAAAAAAGAAAGAAAAAAAAGCATATCACTTCTGAATTGAATACAACTCTTTTTTTTTCTTTTTTTCTTTTGTGATACTTGTGAGTGCTTTCTGTAACATAATTAGGTACATCAATCATGAAGGCTATTCAATAAAAAAATCAAAAATCAAAAACCAACACTAAGATCCAAAGAAGAAATGGTTTTACATAAAGAAGAGTGAACAAGGACGCTCTACAGGAGCACATATTAATTTACACACACGCACAGTATTATTGGAAGAAGTATCGAAGATGGTCTTTTTGAAAAAGTGAAAAGGTTGGTAAGAAAGTGAAAAGTACGGGTGACTGCCCGTAGACCTGAGCCCCCTAGGTCCTCATTAATTAGTTAATTAGATAATTAGTTAGTTAATTAAGGGCGGTAGTACCAGGGTCCTCACTAATGGCGCCTCCCCTCATCCTTAATCCTCATGCAACCTCTTACTTAGTGGCAGCCAGGAGGCCATAATCACTGCAAATCTGGCTTGCCACAGACACCACTGACTTAATCATGTGAATAGTCTCTATAAATTGGTCTTGGTTTTTATTTTATTTTATATCTTATTTTAATTCCAATAGTTTGTCTTCAAACATCAAAGCTTACCATTTACATGATATTTGTATGGGTGATTTTCTTTAAAGAATCTAAAGGTTCTGTCAATAAAATTCACATACCTAATTTTATAGTTTTGATAAATTCTTCTATAACTTGCATCTTGATTGCTTAAAGATTAGGTTTTGAAAGTTTAAGTGACATAAGCTATGTTCTATTGCAACATCTATGTTTAAAGAAACATCTAAGAATTCCTTTTAAAACTATCATGGAGTCAAATTTAAGAATAATCATAAATAAAGTCTACCTTTATAGTTACAATAAAAAATTCAATTGATGGCATTATATGAAAGGCTTTTAATTAATTATTTATTTATGATTCTAAAATAAAGAAATAGCATAATAATATTTTATTATTAGTTAATATACAATATGATTTATTTTAATAATTTTTTAATAATATAATAAGAACTTAAAGTAAATAATCTAATAAGAATATTTTTACAATTTTTAATAGTGCATAGAGTGTTCTAGACACACCAGTTGGATATAATAATATTTTAAGAGTTCAAGCAAATGAAACATAATACATTTACTTTATATCACAAATAAGGAATTATGATAAGGTACAAGAAAAAAAATCAAAGGCTCAAGTTGTGTCATAAGGATTGCATTGTTGAGACTAATGATCTCCTTAACCTTGACTCATATATATAATTGTCAGGGACATAAATCTCAAAGAAAGAGAATCTTCAATACACTCTTCTATCTTTGAAGAAAACTAAAAAGTTACTCAAAAGCTGATGTAATATTAACTAGAATAGCTATTGCCAAAAACAAGAAGACTAGAAAGTCTTGAAACAAGATTAAGACTAGAAAGGCATTGACAAGAGTGAAGAAGGCTTCACTCTTGCCTCCATATATACTATCTAACTAAGAGCTACATGGCGATGTCATATAGGACCTCTAACATGTGTTGACTTTGCTAGCCACATGTCTTATCATGCAAGGCAAGTTATCTATATATGCGCCACTTAGTTGGCTTGTTCCACAAGCTATTACATAGAGATAACTTGTTCTACAAGCTACCAATATATGGTTAGCTTTTTGGCCAAGTTTCTAATCTACAAACACATCTAAAGTCAAAACCACGTCTATAAAGCTTTTAGAAAGCTTTTCTAGAAGATTTTATGAAATTATTCTATATTTATCTATTTCTACTTAATCATATAAGTAACTATTGAAGTAAATATATATGTCCGTGATATTACCCCCCTTTCTAGGTACGAGTTCCACGAGGAGCAATCTTCATATGTTAAGGAAGTCCAAGATGTAGCAAATTGTATTTGCTACATACTCCGATCTTTGCTCTCTTCGAAGATGGTTGATAGGTCTTTTCAACCATCTATAGTGTCCCATACCAAGGCAAGAAGACCACCCTATTATTTCGTTATTGTTGAGGCCTTCGTAACTTCCTTCAATTAAAATATTTGGAACACTGTCAAGAGTTGTTCCTACCTCTAATAAAAACACTAAATATTGGGAGTTTCTTCTAAGGTCGTGATATCAAACACATTGTATCTCACCATCTATTCAAGGAAGGACATGTCATCCTTAAGGATCTTCATCTCGATTCCGTTGTCTTAAAGGTTGTAACAATCGCAGTATCTTATCTAGTAAGTCCACAAATGAAAGCTCTTTAGTTGAATCTTTTGGTTATTGGTGCTCCATCTCATCACAAATACACAGAAGCTACAATGAAAGATAGAAGGTAGAATGTTATTTTCCTATGATCTTATTTTTTTTTATAGCAAAGGTTTGTTATTCTTCATCTTAGTTTTAATGGATGTCGTTGATGAAAGACTTCAACTTTCTTTGCTGCATTTGCAAGATCTTTGATGGCTTTCATGTGTATTCACTAATATCATATCTACGCCAATGAATAAGATATTTCAATCTATTTCGGCACCACCTTGAATCTAAAACTTCTTCCACCTCAAACTCTTGGTTATTATCCTTTTTCATAGCAAGAGGTGGCATTTGTCTTCTTTCCAAGATATTCATTGTCTTATACGGCTCCAAAAGAGACACATAAAATACATGGTGGATCTTCATAGACTCCAGTAGATGTAATCGACAGGAAACAAGTTTGATTTGTTCACAAATAGAAAAATATCCCAGACTATGATAATTTAATTTATCACAAGGACGAGTAGTCTTGATATTATGACAAAGTAACCATACCTTATCACCCATATTATATTATGGTTGCTCCTTGTGATAGGCATCCGCATTGGACTTTTGTTGTTCTTGAGTTTCCTTTAATTGTATCTACTTTGTTGTATGTAGCTCTCACAAGTAATTTGCTAAATCATCTGCCGTAGGATTATCAACTTTTGAAAAGTCAAAAGTATCGAGACATGGATGATAACCATAATTGGTAAAAAAAGGTGTTTGTTGAGTGGAAGAATGTACCAAATTATTATATGCAAACTCTACCAATGATAAAAGAGTTGTCTAATCATCTTAATGATAGTTGATGGTACATCTCAAATATTGCTCTAAAATTTGATTTACTTGTTTTGTTTGTCCATCAGTTTGAGGATGAAAAGCTAAAAAAAGCTTTATATCCACCTTTAGAATCTTGAATAGGATTCTTCAAAATCTTAATACAAATTGAATCCCCTTATCCGATATAATATCTTTTAGTAATCTATGATAGCAATACATATTGTCAATAAAAAGCTTAGCTGTTTCTTCACCTATGATAGATTTTATACATGGTACAAAATGTGCCATCTTGATAAAACGATCTACTATCATGAATATAGAGTCATAAAAACTTGAGATTGGAAGATTCGTGATGAAATCCATAGAAACAGAAAACCATGGTTGTTCTGAAATGGGTAATGGCTGAAGAAGTTCGTAAGGTCCATGACAAGGAGTTTTTGATCTTGAACAAACATCACAAGATTTTACAAAATCTTTGACTGCCTTCCATATTTGCAGCCACCAAAAATCTATGGATGTTAGTTCCAAAGTTTTATTGTACCCAAAATGTCCTACTTCTCGAAAGTCATGACAAGCTTGAAGAATACGTAATCGAGCTTTGCCCTCTGGAACATATAGGCATCCTTCAAAATATAATAGATTATTCTTGAATTCAAACTTGGAAGTATCATAGGACTTAAAGGAAGTATTTTTGATATCCTAAATAAGAAGATCAAATGACATGCTTGATTGAATTTGCTTCACAAATGTTGAATCAACAATCAATATTGATTTTATAGCTCAAAGATGAAAATGCTTGGGCTTCAAGACAATTGATCTTTGTTGATCAAAAGATGCATCTCCCTTTTTTGGTATAAGATAAAGACATCTAAAAAGAACGTCCAATAGACCTTATTATTTTTTGGATCAATAAGTGATCTTGAAATTGAATCTAGATAAAGACATGCTCCAACAGACTTGATGACAATTTAAGACACATGTTGATATGAAGTACTCGAGGTTCTTATGGTCTGTATATACGATAATTGGACTTCAGGTGCCTTCTAGATAATGATGCCATTCTTGAAATAAATCCATGATTGCAAGGAGCTCTTTATCATGGATCTCATAATTAATCTCAGCTACTGAAAATTTCCTCGAATGAAAAGCTATTGGGTGGAGTTTGTCATTTGTACTCATTTGTGACAACACAACACCTATAGCAAAATCTGACAGGTGTGTTTCTATAAAAAATGCCTTAAAAATGTCAATGTAATATAAGATGGATGCAGAAATAAACTCATACTTTAAAGCATCAAGTGATGCTTTTGCTTCTTTATTCCACTCAATTTTGTCTTTACAAGTCAAACGTGTAAGTGGAGCTACAATTTGAGAAAAATTCTTGATGAAGATTTGATAGTAATTAGCAAAGTCCAAAAAGCATTGCACATCTCATACTCTTTTTGGAATCTTCTAATCTATGATAGTTTGAATCTTATTCGGATCCATCATAAGGCCTTCAATGGAAATGATGTATCCTAAAAAGTCAACTTGAGTAGTGTGGAATACACACTTTTCTAACTTGGTATATAATCTTGCATCTCTAAGTTTCTATAATATGCGACGAATATGAAGCTTATATTTTTCTATGTTCTTAGAGTAGATTAGAATGTCGTCTAAATAGCAAACAATGAAATCATCTAAAAACTCATGAAAAACATCATTCATAAGATGTTGAAAAGTGGCCGGTGTATTTGTGAGTCCAAAAGGCATGAAATTATATTCAAAATGTCCATACCTAGTCCAAAAAGCAATCTTCCATTCATCTCCTTCTTTGATACGAACTAAGTTGTATGCTCATCATAGATCTATTTTGGTATAGATCTTTACTTGATTCAGTTGGTTAAGAAGTCCTGAAATCAAAGGCAAAAGAAACATATTTTTGATGGTGATCTTGTTGAGTCCTTGATAATCGACACACATTTGCAGAGATCCATCTTTCTTCTTCATAAATAAGATAGGAGCCTCAGTTGGAGATTTAGAATAGTGTATGAAGTTCTTTGCCAAATTTTCATCAATGTACTCCTTTAATACAACTAACTCATTCTGCGATAAGCTATAGATTGGTCCAAATGGTAGTTAACTTCTTTCTTGTTGATCAATTGAAAAATCATAAGATCAATGCTTAGAGAGAATATCTGCATTTTTTTTTCAAAAACGTCTTGGAATTCTTGATATTGGTTAGGAATACCACTCAACGTTGTTTCACCATTAGAAATGGATGTAGCATATATAGCAAAAAATGATCCTTCTTTTGTAGCATGCATGAAAGCTTTTGCACCTATTAGTAAAATTTTGGATATATTGAACTTACGTACTTCTACTTTACTAACTCAATCTTGGATTATACTACCAGGAAAGTTAAGGTTACAAGAAATCTAATCTATTTGAGGGTTATATTTTTCTAGCCATGATAATCCTAAAATAATCGAATTAGAGGGAGATTTTATTACATTAAATACTACTATGCTGTTATGATCTTTAATTGCTACATCTAAAGGAATAGTTTCATGGATAATATTTCCAAAAGACAACAAACAAAAATTTATGACTTTCATATATATGGATTTAGCTTTCTTTACTAAAGGTATTTTTTGATTTTTGGCAAAATCTTCATCTATAAAATATGCTGAGGCTCTTGAATTTAATAAGACAAAGACTTTGTGATTATTAGGTCCTAAATATACTTCTATTATAAAATAAGGTGAGGGGTCTAAGGAGAGGATAGGACCTTTATTAGGTGTTGTACATGATTCCAGCCGCACAATCCCTATTGTAGCTAGAAAAACTCGTTTTTTGACACATTATCTTCTTTGGTAATTGTGCTATTCATTTTGTAATTATGTTGCTCCTTTAGACAATGTTGAGTGGTGTACTTACCTTCTCCACAATATAAATACAACCCCTCTTGGTGATGTCAAGTCTTTTCTTGCTTCGTGAGAGGTTTAAAATGTATCATATCAATTTGCATTGATTCTGGCTTTGACGAATATATTTCAGAAAACTTGGAAGCTACCGCCATTACTTGACTTATTCCTCTCCAACCAAATCTTTATTCTTGATGCCTTTCAAATAAACGATTATCGCATGCAATAGCTTGAGTAATAAATTTTTCTAAAGATTCTACTTTTGGCATTCTTAATAATAAATCTTTGATGCTATCTTTCAATCGATATCAAAATTGGTTGATAAGTGCTTTATTGTTCTAGTCCACATTACAAGTGAGGTTTTGGAATTGGACAGCATATAAATTAGTTGATCGTGATCCTTGCCGTAAGGACAAAAGCTTAGTCTTTGCTACTCATTTTTGATCACTTTCTCTGAATGTGGCCATAAATACTTCTAAAAATGAATTCAAATCATAAAAGAGTCATGAATCTTTTCTATTACAGGTGCAAATCAAGAGAGAGCACTTCTTCATAGTAATGTGCCAATAAATCCGACTTGGGTAAATTCATCAGGATATTGGAAAGGGTGTAATCTTAGATAAAGCTTGATTTATTGCAAAAATCCTCAAAATTTTGATCTTATTCCATCAAACTTCTCAAGCATACTAATCCTTGTTCCTATCATACTTGTAGAAGCAAAACTCCTTAGATTTGGTTGTGATATTGATCTACTTGCTTCTTTCAACTGCACAACTTCTTGCCACAAACTCTGAACTTTTCCATAGATGTAGGCATAATACTTCCATGATTCACATTGAAAATATGTGAGATTTACACTCTTAGAGTAGTGACAAGCTCATGAAGATTTATTATAGTTGCAAATCTACTCTCACTCCCGTCGAGAGTAGCATCCATAATCTTTCCTTCTATAGACAACTCAAATGAATTCAAAAGTTAAATTAGAGGAGGGTAATCCGTAACCTCTAAAAAAAAATCCTCAAAGAGGGGTAATCCACTCTCTTTAAGGAAAAGATCAGTGTTAGAAAATAAGATTTTTTATTTAAAGGTGGATAGTATGCTACCTTCAAAACACAACAATAGAAGTGGGATTATCTACTCACTTCTAAAATAAGACAAAAATAATATGTTAGCACTCTTGTCAAACTGTAAGGGACATAAATCTCAAAGAAAGAGAATCTTCAATACACTCTTCTATTACTGAAGAAAACTAAAATGTCACTCAAAAGATAATATAATATTAACTAGAATAGCTATTGCCAAAAATAAAAAAACTAGAAAGTCTTGAAACAAGATTAAGACTAGAAAGGCATTGACAAGAGTGAAGAAGGCTTCACTCTTGCCTCCATATATACTATCTAACTAAGAGCTACATGGTGATGACATATAAGACCTCTAACATGTGTTGATTTTGCTAGCCACATGTCTTATCGTACAAGGCAAGTTATCTATGTATGTGCCACGTAGTTGGCTTGTTCTACAAGCTACTATATGGAAATAACTTGTTTTACAAGCTATCAATACACGGTTAGCTTTTTGGCCAAGTTTCTAATCTATAAACACATCTAAAGTCAAAATCGTATCTATAAAGCTTCTAGGAAGCTTCTCTAGAAGACTTTATAAAATTATTCTATATTTATCTACTTCTACTTAATCATATAAGTAACTATTGAGGTAAATGTATATGTCCGTGACAATAATAGGTACAAGGAAGCTTCTTAAGAAGTTTCATTAATACTTAGAGGTGAAGCAAGCTTCTAAAAATCTTTTATAACCATCTGAGATCCTTTAGAACCTTCTAGGATCTTTTGAAAGCTTCTTAGAATCTTTTAAATATTCTAAAATATTCCTTTATTATATGTCTATAATATCACTTCTTTTTTTAGCTCCAAATTCTATGAAGATGGATAAAATTAAAATTTATCAACATTAAAAGAAGTTAAAGATATATTGCATGGTATCTGTAATATATTCAAGTTATTTTTTGTGAGTGATAAGATTCATTAGTCCTTGCAATCAATGTTGGTGACCAATGCTTTCTACCAAAATCACTTTTAAATTTTTATATCTTTATTACAATACTCTCTCTCAAAAATTATTTTAAAACATCCTTAATGGATAGATTTTACTTCAAAGAAAATTGCCACAAAGCAATTAGTAAGTATTCTTTAATATCTTCTTGGTTTATATGGTTTTTTCTCTTAATATCTAAGATATAAAATATTTATTTGAGATGACATAATTTTCATGATATTACTTAACAAATATTGTCATTTTAGGTCTAAAAAGATGATGTCAATAAAAAAATTATATCTTTTGCAGTAAATTCACTAAATTTGAAGTAAGTTCTTATGTGTACTTATTAATATTTTAACCTCACTAATGCATCAAATATTTTAATTGTTGTCATATTAGCCTCATATCAAATATTTCTACTTCTTTAATTTTTTTATAATTATCTACTTTAATATAAGGTAATGTTGGTTGTATTCTTTTTAATATACTTAATTCTTTAAAAGGTTTTAAAAAGGAAGTGGAAAAAATATAATATACTTTTATAAATGTTGATAGTTCTAATTAATAAGTAATATAATTAATTTGCTTTTGAATAGAAAATAGTTGTAACTTTTAGTAGTCTAAGTTATCAAATGATTAAGTAGTCTTTACATTATACCACAACAATCATATTTTGTCACTAACTTGTAATAAAGATTGGATTTTTTTAGAGTGTTAATTGACTATTTGGAATGTACTTACACTTCTTTCAATTGAAACTTCAAAATAGCTTCGACATTAATTCTTTGGCTTATAAATTGATTTTGTTTCCAAATTTTTAGATTTATTAGTAGATAATATATCTAATTTTAGATAGAAACCATGATTAAAATGAAGTAAAATTTTTTAATTAGATGTATAAATTATATTGTAGGCAAACTTTGCTAGAGACAAGTAACATGTCCAATTATCTTGCTAATAGCTGATGGTACATCTTAAGTATTATTCCAAGATTTTGTTGACTTATTTTATTTGTCTATTAATTTATAGATTAAATGGTGAAGAAAATTTAATGTCCACTTAATTTTTTTTTAAAAGTGACTTCCAAAACTTGGACACAAGTTGAGGCCCTCAATTTGATATATTATTATTTGACAATCCATGGTATTGATAGATATTATCAATGAAGAATTTAGCCATTTTTTCACTAGTAGTGGTCTCCTTATAACAAACAAAATATACCAATTTTATAAATTTATTGATAATTATGTATATAATATAAAAATAAATTTGATGGTAAAAAGTTTGTAATGAACTTTTTAGAGATTGAAGACCACAATGTTGTATTACATGAAGTCTTGCTTGAAAATACATTAAGTACTTGGTTGTGGAAGATAAATTAGAAGTTACAATAATAATATTTTAATAATTTTAATAGGATCCTAAATAAATCCTAATTAAACTTTAAAAATATTAATAAAACATCAATCAAATCCAAAAGAAGTCCTTAAAAAAATTATAAAAAAACATAAAGAATTCCAAAAGAATTATTAAAGAAATCATAAATGAATCTTAAATAAATAATAAATAAATCTTAGTAATTTTTTTAAAAAATCCTAAAAAAATTCTCAAAAATTCATAAGTAAATCCTAACCATATTCTAAAAAAATCCTAAATAAATTTTAAATAAATTCTAACCAAATTTTTATAGTTTTTTTAAAATTCCAATAATTGATAATTGAATCATTGATTTTGACTAATTTTTTTTTAGATTTAAATCATCAAATAAAAAATAATTATATAAAGTTTTAAAAAAAATCAAACTTAAAAATTAAAAGAAATAGCTCCTAATACTCTTGAGAGTTGGCCTCCTCCCATTTCTAATCTAGGTGTTGCTATTCCATCAACAATTATTCTTTATTAAACTATTCAATGTTCTCTAAATTGACATAAATATAGAAATCTAAGTTTACTACATTCTTACAAAATTGTACTTCAATTGAATTTGCAGATTTTTTAAGATTGAAAAAAATCTCATTGATCCAAAAATCTTAACATGTGAGACCTTAATCCAATCAAATTTTCATATTCTTCAATCTATCTACTTGATTGACTTCAAATTAGCTATAAATATTCAATGCAAGCACGTTTATAAATCCAATTTTTTTGCATCCATACATCTAAAACAACACTTAAAAATTTCTCAAATATGTAAGTCTCTTTTTATTTCTCAAAATTTAAAATCACTAAAAACATCTTTCACTTTGAAAAGTTCTTAGGTACTCAATATCTATCCAAAACATCTAAAAATAATGTTAAAACAAAATCTTTAAGTCTAGTCTCTAATCTCATTCTTTGCTTTGCCAAAGAATCTTTGAATTATTATATGTACATAGTTTTGTGCTTCAAGGTCTGCTCTTAATTATGATTGACAACCAATTCTTTTTGGATATCAATTTTTATTTTTTTAATTTAATTTCAAATATACATATTATTTTCAACTTCCTTCTTAATATTCTTATATTATTTATTTTCTAATCTATTCATTTTTACTTCATTTATGGTTGTAAAAAGTAGGTGAAAGTTTTTTTAAATAAAAAAATAGTATTAATACTAAATATTTTTACCAACTTCCTATGTTTCACCTATGTTTTGCTACTATATTTTTTTAATTAGAATCTTATATAATAGAATCCATATTTTTTTATTTCACCATATAGTTGTATTACAACATAACAATAGTTGCTTTACAATTGATAAGAGTTGAAGAAGCCTAAATAGACAATGTCTAAAAATCTTTGATCTAAAATATGTAATACAAGAGACAAATTCTTAGAAGCTTTCTATACTTGAGACCATTAAATATCTTTCGAAATAAATTCTTTCATTGTTATGTGGTAACACAATTATATGGTCAAAGAAAAAAGAAAATAATATATTATAAAAGATCTTTAATGAAAATACTTTAATAAATTATCTTATAAATATAGATAATAGACATGGAGGTAGTAAAAATTAATAAATGCTAATATTGTCTTTTTAAAAGAGAAACTTCTACTTACTTTTTAGGGACATAAGTGACCCAAATCAAAGTAAATGAGATAAATAGCTAATATAGGTATTTTAAAGAAATAATTAAGAATAGGTTTTACTAAAAATCGCCTCAAAATATGAAAAATTAATATCCAGAGAAGACCGGTTATGAATCAAAGTTCTTTGGTTGATCAAAGAGTGGAATTTGAGAGAAAAATTATAAAAAGGATTTTTGGAGAGTTGATTTCTTATGATTTGAAGGCATATTCAGGTTTTGAATCCTTTTCAAAGTGAGATATATGATATAGATTTATATTAAATTGAGATATATTAAATATTTCAAAGTGAGATATATGATATATTAATGTGTATTGAGATTTTAAAACAACTTTAGAAAGTGATTAAGATTTATGTAGAATTTTCTTTGGATTGATTAGGATTTGATTAGGATTTGGTCTAAAATTTGATTAGGATTTTATCAAGATTTTATTAAAATTTGATTAAGATTTGATCTAAAATTTGGATAGGATTTCATTAGGATTTCACCAAATTTTAAATAAGATTTGATTAGGATTTATTTAATATTATTAGAGTTTTATTAGGATTTTATTAAGACTACATTAAGACTTATTTCGGATTTATTAAAAGTTTCTATTTTTAATATTTATTTTTAAAAAATATTATTTATTTAGAAGTTTTTATTTTTAACATTTTTATAAGTTTATTGTTATTTTTTTAAAGATTTTATTTTTTATTTTTTTTAGGATTTTATTATTATTTTTCTTTGAAATTAATTTGTGACTTTTTATAATTTTTTTACAACTTATTTAAATTGGTTAAAATTTAATAAGTGTTCTTAAAGGTTATTTAGAATTTAATTAAGATTCTATTTAATTTGGTAGAATCTTGTTGTATTTTCTATTTACCTTCTATATTTAGGTGTATTTTCAAATAAGTATTCTCATTATACAATGTCTTATTGAATCTAAAATATTTTACAGCTAAAAAGTTATGATGCATTTAGAGAATACAAAGATGCAATGGCTCTTTTGAAATATACAAACATTCTTCAAAGTAAAAAAACCAGTCTTTAAACTTAAATTTATCTAAATCATTGTGAATCTTGCTTAAAAAAATATTCAACATCAAAAACAAGGTCCATAGTTTAGGTTGTATGAACCTAATAAAAAATAAAGGATCTGCTAGAATTGATATAGTAGTTGCTCAATCACAAAATTTCTTGGATTTCAAGAGTATTGTCTATTGTTGATTGTGTGTTGCTTCTACTTCTTTTGGCACAAGGTATGATTGACTTGATAAAACATTTGACAATTTTTGTTGTTTTTAAGTTGATATATAATATTGAAGTCAAAACATAATAAAGACATACTCTAATGGATTTAAAAATAATTTAAAACACAAGCCAACACACAAGGTTCTTGTGATTTGTACACACAATCACTAGATGTAAAGCACCTTTGAATAAATGGCACCATTGCTAAAAACAAATCTACAATAGCAAGAAGTTCTTTACTATAAATCTTATAATATAACTTTGCAACCAAGGATTTTTTGTAATAGAATGTAATTGGACACAATCTTTGTTTTCTTCCAAGTTGTGACAAAATTGCTTACAATGTAAAGTTTGAGGCATCAATTTTTATTTTAAAATGCTTAAAATAGTGTTAATGAATCAAGATAGGAACTACGGTGGAAGTATTCAAAGGTGTTTTTTTTTTTTTTTTTTTTTTTTTTTTTTCTTTTAATCATCCAAGCTTATCCATGCATGTCAATTGTATAAATAGAGTTAATTATTTGAAAATAGTTATTTATGAATATCCTGTAAAAGTTTGCAAATTCAAAAAAACTTTGAACATTACATATCAATTTTAGAGCTAAATAATTGTTAATGGTCATAATCTTCTTTTGATCCATTATTAAGCCTTTATTCAATGTAATATAGTCAAAGAATTCTACTTAGAACTTATAAAATAGCCATTTTTCTAATTTAGTGTATTATCTATTATCTTATAATTTTTTTAAGATAAGGTGGACATGTGGTTCATGATCTATAGTCTTAGAATAAATCAAGATGTTATCTAAATAATATATAACAAAATCATTAAGAAATTCATAAAAAAAACATTGTTTATTAAATGTTGAAAAATAGCTAATATATTTGTAAGGCGAAAAGGTATGACATTGTAACTGAAGTGCCTCTACTTTGTACAAAAATCAAATCCCTATTAATCTTCTTCTTTAATTCACACTAGATTATAGGCTTCACAAAGATTAATTTTTATATAGATTTCAGCTTGATTTAATTGGTCAAGAAGTCCAAATATCAATGATAAAAGATAATAATTTTTTAATTTTTTCTTTGTTGACATTACATTAGTTGATATTTATCTATAAAGATCCATATTTTTTATAGCTTTAGATGTTAAAATTGCATAAGCAAAAAATGAAAATGCCCTTCTTTGTTGCATTCATAAAAGATTTTGCTCCAATAAAATAATATTTTATAATTTTAGATCTACAAGGTGTATGGGATTTTCTATGAGATTTAGAGATAATAAGTTATTATATTTAAAAATATATATATTTTACAAAATATCCAATTTGTAGAAGAATTATATTTTTTTAGCCAAAAAAGTCTTAAAATGATGGAATTAGATGAAAATCTAATAATATTAAATACAACATAACTTCTATGTCACATGATGTAGCATCAAGTGCCAAATCTTATCAAATCTTTGTATTTTAGTTTAATTTAGAGGTTTTCTATTTACTTAACTATTTTCTTAATTGAGTTTGTTAATGCTAATTAGGATTTGAGGACTTAGGTAGAAAAACCCTTGTGACTGTTAGGGACATAGTCCTTAGAACCTTCTAAAGACAAGTTTCTAAAACCTTCTAGAGACAAGCTTCTAGAACCTTCTAGAAGCAAGTCTCTGGAACCTTCTAGAAGCTTCTTAGTTGGTAGAAGATGTTAGGGACATAGTCCTTAGAACCTTCTAGAGATAAGTTTTTAGAACCTTCTAGAAGCAAGTCTCTGGAACCTTCTAGAAGCTTCCTAGTTGGTAGAAGTTGCTTGAGAAGCTTCCTAAATAGGAGTATATATTGGAATCGAGGCTGAAAAGTTCTTCAGTCTCGACAACACATCTCTTAGAGCTCTAGCTCACCTCTTTGGTGTTGTTCTTGTATTCATCCGATTAATCTAGTTCTTGCCAGTTCTTCTTGAACTTCTTGGTAGATATCAAGTCTGTATTCTATGTCCGTGACAGTTTGTCGAGACTTCACTCACCTCAGATATCAGAGCTAGTTTCTTCTTTGTTAGAGTGTGGATTACTCCTCTGCTTGGAAGTGTCTAGCGCTTTAGAGGTTGTAGATTACCCTCCTCTAAATTGATACTTCTTTTGTTACAATACTGGAGTCTTATTCTTCTTGGAGAGAGTGGATTACCCCTTTTCTTGAAGCTCTTAAGGCATTTTAGAGATTGCGGAGTACCCTCCTCTAAACCAATATTGTCTTCTTGTAGAGTCATTTCTGTCCTTCTCTTAGAATGGTCGGGGGCCAAGACAGTAGTATGACGGAAAGTTCAGAGTCCAAGTTAGATGCTATCATGAATGCCCTCGCTACGTTATCGCAAAGAACTGCAGAGATTGAAGGAGTCGTGGCAAGGCTTCATAATGATGGAGCATCTGGGATGGCACAATCTAGGTTGCACCAGCCTCAAACTTCTAAACTTGGAGAAGCAGCTTTACCTCAGGTTCGACAAGCACAACTGATTCTACAACATAAGGAACCCCGAGTTAGCCTTCCGGATAAGTTTGATGGTACACGTTCCAAGTTTCAAAGATTCGTCAACCAAATCAGGTTGATAACAGTTTTACAGCCCGAACGCTATTGAACGGAGGAGTCACGTGTTGGGCTTGTTGGAACCTTACTTACAGGACAAGCTCTATCATGGTTTGCTCCTTTGTTCAAGAAACGATCGTCCATACTAAAAAACTTTGAAACTTTTTTGGAGGCATTTGTGGAAGCATTTGGTGAATACGACAAGGTTCGATGGGCTACAACAAAGATCCAGTCACTACGACAAGAGATGCGTTCTACATCAGTCTATGCATCGGACTTCAGGCAATTAGCATGCGACATCAATTGAGACGAAGAAGCGTTGATGAGTCAATTCTATTGGGATTTAAGGGACGATGTGAAGGATTTGCTGTTAACTCTTCCTGATCCGCAAATGCTCAACGAAGCTATTAGCCAAGCTGTGAAGTACGATAATCGCCTATTCCAACGTCGCCAAGACCAACGTTCAAGACAACATACGGTTCGCCACACCCCAACTATGTCGGCAAGCAGCGTGAATTCACATTCACAGGTAGAAGACATACAAATTAATGTGGTATGTGTCAAATCTCTTACTCTAGAAGAAAAAAAGCGGCGTATGGAAGAAGGTCTATGCTTATATTGTGGTGAAGAAGGCCACAAAGTTGGAAACTGCCCCAAGAAGCAAAATCGACGTATTATCAAGACTAGGGGCGCGTTTATTCAGGAAAACGAGGATGCCCAGCCACAATAGAAACCGTGCGACTGGACAGTGAAATATCGCAACAACAACCAGGTTCCTTTCTTTCCGCTCAATCTGCCTTTTGTTTTACAATCTCTTTGCTTATTGGCCCTTAGAAACTGAGAACCTTAGCATTATTAGATCCCGGAGCATCTGCTTGTTTCTTAGACGAAGAATTTGCAAAGCGTCATAAGATCCCTTTAGTACAAAAATCCAAACCTGTCCACGTTGAGGTCATAGATGGACGACCTTTATTGTCTGGTAGTGTCATCCATGAATCAGAAGCTATAGAAGTGATGTTTAAGGACCATAGTAGTCATATTATTTTCAATATTATTAGAACCCCATCAAATCTTGTTATTCTTGGTCTTTCCTGGTTGGAAAAGCATAACCCATCCATAGATTGGAAGTTGCGGAAGATGACCTTTCCCACAAAACCACCCAAGAGCAAGCCTAGTAGAAAACCCCGAATAGAAAAATCCTTATTTATTGGAGCAAGAGCGTTTATAAGATTGTCCAAGGGAGGCACACCGTTTGTCATTTATGCGGCTCCAACTACCGGGGAGAAGATCTCGACAACAAGTATACCAGAGCAATATAAGGATTTTAAAGTCGTGTTTCAAAAGAAAAAAGCCGACATGCTATCGGAACACAGATCATACGATTGCGCCATAGACTTACAAGAAGGAGCACAACCGCTTTTTGGCCCAATGTACAATCTATCGCAGATGGAGTTGGCGGAGTTGCAAAAGTACATCGATGAGAATCTAGCCAAGAACTTCATCCGTCATTCAAAATTGTCAGCTAGAGCACCCATCTTATTTGTGAAGAAGAAAGATAGCTCGTTGCGGATGTGCGTGGACTATCGAGGCCTCAACAAGGTAACAAAGAAGAATCGTTACTCGTTACCCTTGATTTTTGGTCTCTTAGAACAACTTGGACGTGCAAGGATCTTTACAAAAATTGATCTAAGGGGAGCTTACAACCTCGTACGAATCAAGGAAGGAGATGAGTGGAAGATAGCGTTCCTTACAAGGTATGGCCATTTTGAATATAATGTCATACCCTTTGGTCTTACCAACGCTCCAGCGGTCTTTCAACATATGATGAATGACATTTTCCGAGAGTACCTTCACGATTTTGTTGTCATCTATTTGGATGATATTTTGATATTCTCCAAAAATGAGGAAGAGCATGAAAAACATGTTCGTTTGGTATTGAAGAAACTACGCGAGCGAGGACTATATGCCAAGTTGGAGAAGTGTTTATTTCACCAAATAGAGATGGAGTTTCTCGGGTTCGTTGCGACTACGAAAGGCTTGAAGATGGATCCCAAGAAGTTGGAAGCAATCGTGTCCTGGAAGGTCCGAAGATGGTTAGAGACGTACAATACTTTCTTGGTTTTGCAAACTTCTATCAGATCTTTATCAAGAATTACTCTCAAGTTGCTGCTCCTCTCACTCGGTTGACATGCAAGGATAAGCTAGAATGGGGACCTCTAGCAGAGAAGGTGTTTCAAAACTTGAAGACAGCATTTACTACGGCTCCAATCTTGGTACATCCAGACTTTACAAAGGTCTTCTATTTAGAAACTAATGCTTCGGATTTTACTTTGGGAGCTATACTTTCACAAATAGGAGGAGACAAGAAGCTCCATCCGGTTGCATTCTATTCTCGAAAGTTCTCTACTGCTGAAATCAATTATGAGATCCACGATAAGAAACTTCTTGCTATAGTGGATTCTTTCCAAGAATGGCGTCGCTTACTTGAAGGAGCTGCACATCCAGTGACCGTATACACAAATCACAAGAATTTGGAGTATTTCATATCGGCTCGAGTTCTAAATCGACGTCAAGCTCGATGGAGTATGTTGCTATCTAGGTTCGATTTTATTATCACTTATCGACCTGGAAAGCAGCAAGGACTATCTGATGCCTTATCGAAGAGATCGTATCTTATACCAAAGGCTGGAGAAGCAGCGTTTGATCAACAATGTATGACATTGTTGAAGCCAGAGCAATTTCAGCTTTGCGCTACTATTATGCCAATTGATGCTGACTTCATGAATCAGGTACGTGCCGTAACCATTGAAAATTCAGTAGCCATTGATATTAAGGAGCGTGCCAATGACGACAAGTTCAAGGTGGAGGGAGATCTTTTATACTTTGAAGAGCGGTTGTATATCCCAAAAGGACCAGCACGACTCCGAGTTCTTCAATCTCGCCACGATTTTCCAGCTGCGGGACATTTTGGATTCAACAAGACCTTGGAGCTTATTTCTCGAGATTTTTGGTGGCCCCAAATGTGGAAGGATGTGAAAGATTTTGTCCTCTCCTGCGACATCTGTTCAAGATCCAAGAATCCTCGGCATCGCCTTTATGGACTCCTACAGCCATTGCTGATTCCACGTCGACCATGGTGTTCAATTTCCATGGACTTCATCACGGACCTGCCATCATCGAACTCATTTGACAGCATCTTTGTCGTGGTAGATCGGCTTACAAAAATGCCACACTTTGTCTCTTGCAAGAAGACATCATCTAGTGAAGTTACAACAAGGTTCTTTCTCGATAATGTGTATCGATATCATGGACTACCAGATGATATCATATCAGATCGAGGAACCCAGTTCGTATCAAAGTTTTGGAGATCTCTCTTTGAGATACTGAAGGTGGATATCAAGCTTTCTTCGACTTTTCATCCTCAAACTGACGGTCAAACAGAACGAGTGAAGCAAGTCTTGGAACAATACTTACGATGCAGCATCAACTATCACCAAGACGATTGGACCACATATTTGTCGCTAGCCAAGTTTGCATATAACAACACCATCCATGCGTCGACTCAATACACACCATTCTTTTCCAACTATGGGTATCATCCAAAGCTTGATTTATTGAGTCCATCAACAAATAATAATCCAGCAGCTGAAGGATTTGCGAAACAACTATCAGAGCTTCAAAATACGTTGAAGCTTCAATTACAATCCGCTCAAGAATCCTATAAGGCGTCTGCAGATAGATTTCGGAATCAAGCACCTACTTTCAAAATTGGAGATAAAGCATGGCTTCTTCGACGAAATATCAAGACCAAGCGACCATGTGATAAGTTGGACTATCGAAGATTGGGACCATTTATCATCCAAAAGCAAATCAATCCAGTGGCGTACCGTCTAGAATTACCAGTTTCTTTGAAGGTACATCCAGTCTTTCATGTTTCTTTGTTGGAGCCTTATCGAGAGTCATCTTTTCCTGGAAGAGTGCAATGTCCGTCACCTAGTATTGAGATCGAGAACCACGAGGAATACGAGGTTGAAAAGGTGCTGAATTTTCGGCGAAGGTGGAGCAAGTTGGAGTATCTTGTTCATTGGTGCGGCTACGACATTAATGAGCGAACGTGGGAGCCAGTTGAAAATCTCACCAATGCGCCGCAAAAGGTACAGGAGTTTCATCAACAACATCCTCATAAACCTAAGCCGGTTCGACAATAGCTTCTTTCTGAAGCTTGCTCATCTGAGAATATAAGAAAGAGGGAGAGCACCACCAAAATTCGTAGTTGATGTAGTTATTTTCTCGAAGATAAAATAGAATTTTTTCAGTAGCCATAGTTTGGTCTTCCGATATGGATAGCCAAGAGATAAATACTATGCCAGTCAGATTATCTCAACCAACTAGTTCACGAAGGCGACCTCGAGATGAAGAACCACCTGCACCACGACGACGACGGAGGATACCAAGTAACCGATCACTGGTGATTGTATTTGAGTCCGAGCCTCCTTACGATGGTCAACCAGAAGGCATATTTGCAGGATAATTTCACAATGAAGACACGGAAGTTCATGCTTGGTCAGAAGTTGAAGGAGTGGGCCACTACCGTTGGCTTCAAGGGCCGATGAACCACTTACCTCGTGAACAACAGTTGGAGTTCATAGCAGACGTTATGCGACAAATCTTCATTTTCTTGCGTTGGTACTGATTGACAACAACATTGCTTCTTAGAGACCTCGAAGCTAAAGGAGGGGGTGATGTTAGGGACATAGTCCTTAGAACCTTCTAGAGACAAGTTTCTAAAACCTTCTATAGACAAGCTTCTAGAACCTTCTAGAAGCAAGTCTCTGGAACCTTCTAGAAGCTTCTTAGTTGGTAGAAGATGTTAGGGACATAGTCCTTAGAACCTTCTAGAGATAAGTTTTTAGAACCTTCTAGAAGCAAGTCTCTGGAACCTTCTAGAAGCTTCCTAGTTGGTGGAAGTTGCTTGAGAAGCTTCCTAAATAGGAGTATATATTGAAATCGAGGCTGAAGAGTTCTTCAGTCTCGACAACACATCTCTTGGAGCTCTAGCTCACCTCTCTGGTGTTGTTCTTGTATTCATCTGATTAATCTAGTTCTTGCCAATTCTTCTTGAACTTCTTGGTAGATATCAAGTCTGTATTCTGTGTCCGTGACAGTGACTTAATACTCTTGTCAAATCAAGTCTTGTAAGTTATTTTGAAAGAAAGAAAAAAAAAAAAAAAAAAAAAAAAAAAAAAAAACTTGTGTTTTAAGGGTTTGCTTGGCTATAGTAATTTAGCCATTTAATAAAGCTTTAGGATTTTTTCTATTCACACTTTCACTCTTAGATTCCTTCTTTGTGGTGTGAGAAGTGGCTTGACTTAGTGTTGTGTAGATTCATCATCTTTCTTTGTATTATAATTTTAGACCTTTTAAAATAAAATACAGACATTCTTTAAAAAAAAATGATAAGGTATTTTGATTAATTTGAATGAACTAGAAGTGTAGAAAAAATCATAAATACCATATAATATAATATAACATAATATCAATATTATATAATATAAAATTTTGTAAACTTCTACTCATCTTGTTAATCCTTGTTGAAGTGAGTTATCTATTTTAATACTTTAAATAGATAATCAAGGATCAACCTCCAAATTGAACATAAGAAAAAAGTTAAAATTAAAAATCTTTCTACTCAAATTAGTTGTTTAGACATGTCAAAAAATATTCACTATTTTTGCACAAGCTTGGAGCTCAAGGATAATAGGAGTAGACTGAAGCTAAGGAAAGATAGCCTATAGATGAGATTAGTCCAAGAGTTTTTTTTTTAATCTCAAATCAATATTAATGGATCTAATAAACTAATACATGATAAAATCTAAATCCATTGTCATTTCTAAGATTTCTTTTTTGGACCTTAATTATAATGAACTTCTTATATCATATTAATAAGCCTTAAGAACTTGTTCAATCTTTGAAATGAATATCTATTTATTTATAAGAAAGATTTTTTTAGCATTCATCTCTTCTATATAACAAACTACTAGTAAGTCTTTATTTGGAGGTTGATTTTAGATGTGGTTTTGTAAAACTCTTTTCAATGACTTTTTCTGCTTATTTTGCCAACTTATACCACAAAATCAAATAAATTAAACTAAACTATTTTATAAAATTATCTAACATACTTTTCACTAATTTCTCTATAATCTCCAATATATCTCAATATTATATAAGAGATGTATTGAACTATGATAAATTTATTATTTTAAAAATAATAAAATTTAAACAAAATAATTTGATATTGATATATATTTTTTAGACATTTATATATATGTATATATTCAAATAGATATGTTGTCAAATTTACATTATAACTTTTTACTAAATAATTATATTGAAGTCATTTTGTCTTATCATATTTTATAAACTCTAAAAATCCAATGTTTTTATCTAATATTAAAAACAAAAAGAAAGAAAACAAATCGGTGATTTTATCGTATATGTATGTATATACATATGTAAGATATTAAGCTTTAAGAGTCATTGTCAGACTCATGTGATCGAAATTTTCATCGGCAGTCTCCACCCAATCTACTTTTATTTTTTCTCTCCACCTACTTTATTTTGCAATTACTTCTCGTCCTCACAACTGTACCACCCATCCAATCTTTTGTTCTATTCAAATGTCATTGTAAAATCAAAGTTTAAAAAACTCTCACTCTCTTAATTGTTTCTTCAATGAATTTACAATTTTCTTTGTTTCTGAATATGTAACATTATTCTTGCGTCACGAAAACGGCTCTTGATACTTTAGGTTGTAAACTCTTAATACTCATCTCGACATTTGAACTCGATAACCTTGTGCAGACAATTCGTCATTGAAGCCTTAGATGAAGCTGTTAGGCTTCAAAAAGACAATTTCACAAGCAACAGAAAACGCGTATCCAGAGGATAGTTCAGATAGCTGCTTGTCACCTTTCTCTACTTCTCTTGTACTAATCAAAAACGACTCAAGTTTTAAATGGCTTACTTCATAATCGAACAATATAAATTGGAAGCTGGCCGTTAGAAAAGTAGAAAAATATTTGAGTCAAATTCAAGTAAAAAGCGTCGCATTAACGATAGTCGGCTTCATAAGGTGCTAAAATTTGGCCACCTTAGAGCTATTTTCCAGTGATCATTATCCAGGCAAAATAAGACAACCACATGGCACATCGACTTAAGGAATTTGATCACATAATATCAAGCAAAAGTTCAGTACTCCGCAACTATTTACCAAAATAAGTCCCACAATGCCCGTTGCAACTCAGCCAGCGTTGTTCAACCGACAGGACTGGAAGCTCACAATACAAAATAAACTGGAGAAAGTCGACTCGAAGTTGAAAGCTGCAAGGTCAACTACATTCATTAAAGAAAATGGAACAAGTATGAACATCTGAAAAACATTAAAAAAGCCCTGAAATCGGATACGCCGTTGCAGATCACCCAGCTAAGCATGTCTCGTCCGTTCACTGTTGAGCAGGCAGGTTTGGACATTTCTCCAACATTTCGTAGTGCAGTACAAAGTTTTCCTGATGACAAATCCCAAAATAATTATTAATTACACATCACCAGCCTGTCTACTGTGACTTTGATCCCTTACACATCCTCCCATTCAGCACCTATACCGTAAGTCGTCAGTGTCAACACAACATAATTTTTTATTGCCTTGCAACCGAACTAAGAAGTGGAGCTAATCAAATCGTTTAAAAACCAAGTGTTGAAAATTTTATTACATTTACAAGCTCTATGAGTCAGGGTCCAAAACTAACAATGCGACAAATTTCCGAGTTTAAAACTAATTCCATTTGATTCCTCATTATTGTGATTAAATTCTATATAATTCACAATTGTGCTTTCCACCTATCCCAAAAAAATATACAATACGTTGAGTTTTTAAAACCGATATGTAAATTTTACTTGCATATTAAGCCTAAGAAACTCTATTGATTATGTTTCATACGAAATAGATCCAAAGACTTTAGAGATGACGGAAGAACCTTAAACAAAGAGTGGGCATCGATAAAGAGTGATAACAGAACCATAATTCGTACCTTGCATCCCATCTCCAAAGTGGCGGGATCCAAAAAGTAAAACGTGCCACGCTCGTATGTCAGAGTTTTGACCATTGGCTCACTATTCGGAGCACGCTTCAACCATCTCTTGAGTTCCTTATGGAAGACCCACCCCCTATTTAACCTGGTATGAACACGGACACAATGAATAGTAAATCTCAAGCGAAACAGTTTTACCAAGACATCATAGAAGATTTGTTCAAATGATTCTTTAGAATTTCCTCTGATTTTAAAAATGATCAGTGCGACAATACTACGCGTATAAGGACCATTCTCACTTCTCGACTTTAAGACAATAACTAGGTTTTCAAGGTGCAGTAAGCGACTTACAACTCATTGGCCGCACACAATTGTGCCTCGTCTCTTGGCATGCTGCACATAGAAATTGAAGGCACCTGATGACTTAGAGCTCGATGGAACAAAGAGCAATAATATTCATGCAATAGGAATGATTTTGAAGCATCATGTGCAATCAAGAGTCTACAAGCGCTTACCTGTAAAAGATATAAAACAAAGTATTATCTTGGAACTTGGTAAAGTGATTCGGCTGCAAGATGAAAATAAACTAAGTTTAAGTGACGAGTAGTACAAAGTGCCACAAAAATTGCTACCAAATACTCGGTTACTTCCTTAGAAGCACTGTTAGAATCAATCGAACCCTTGAAGATCATCAGACTTTCATACGAAAAGCAGAAAATCGACACAGACCTAGACGTATTTAACTTTAAAACATGACTACTTTACTAGCGATAAAGAAGTATACCTGCAGTTGTGGAGCTTTCTGGTCATAGCATGGAGGAACCACAAAATCGGGTTCGCCTCTAATGGGTTCGTCAGCCCACGGAGAAGCAAATGTTTTGTACAAGTTCTCCCTCGAGTTAAGATTCAGTCCCAGGGTCGTAAGATCCGTACCCAAAGCTAACGCTGTCAAGTCTGGATCACTCATCCTTATTACACTCAATAAACCTAGTAAACCAAAACGGTCAGGCTGGTGAGCTGAGCCCCCTTGCTTCAAAGAGTCACGAAGTGTTCCCGTCATCCCTGCTTGATGCTGTTGTTGAGTAAACGTCCCTCCAGTTCTCGAAGGAGACTGGTGTTGATAGTTCAAGTTCTGATCATATTGACCTAATGCTCCACCAACCCCAGACCGATGCACTTGCGTTGCACTGGACCCTGGAGTACCTGTCTGCAAACCCCACGTGGAAAGTACAGTTTTAGGGACAGATAAATTCCAACAAAAATATCCCAGCTGCAGTTCAAATTTTCGATTCTACTCATAAATGGCCATCGAGTACGTGTTAAAATAGTTTAAAAACTAAGAGGCGATTCATCTTAGGTCACTGTGAAATAGAAACAACGCCAGTCATGGCAGTACGTCAATCAACGTTACCGAACAGAACTGAAGTTCACACATTGTCAGCACAGCAGCCTGACCATCCTAACGAAATGTCAAATAATCTCACCTGAGAGTGATAAGAAGCAGAGAGACCACGAGTTGAAGAGAATGAATCCGCAACACCAGCATGTAGATGTTGTAGATCAGAGACGTTTCCAGCTGGCTGCTGCTGCAACAAATGTCGGTTCGTTGCATAGATACCTCCCTGCGAAAATCCAGTAGACCTCCCCATCTGCACTGAAACCATGTGACTAACTAAACTTAACTAAACCAACTCAAAAGTGTCACTTTCACTTCCTGAGGGCACCACAATCCATTCACAAAAACAAACTGCTATCCGATCATGAAATGAAACGGGAAGTACATAACAAAGTACTAGGCAAATCCTCCATAACCAGCAACATCAATAAGTACACCTTTAGATTTTTCCGATCCAATCTTTATGTTTCCTAGAGTGAAAAATCGTCAAAAATATCATCTTCTTAATCACTTATTTACCAAGAAGTGTTGCGCTTGCATAGATAAATCGTGCTGCTGATCCTTTTGATGTTGATGCAGTTCAGATGATAGTTCATGGCTCCCACCTACATGTAGAAAATACCCTCGATAAGTTGAGAGCAGCATGATTCATATGCTAATCTCACAAACTTCAAGTTTTTGAACTCCTCAACAGATTATTCACCACCCTCAATTGAAGTTCTCTGAACAAATAGATACATGTACACTGTCTGCGGTATCGTTAAGACTACTCCACTGATGCTCAGACTACAGCGACACTCAACAAACCTTAGCAAATAGAACAAGTCATACGGACGACCACCTTTAAATCCAGGCAAGGCGGGAAAATCCTCATTCTGAATACTGAATTCCTGGTTTTGTTGAACTATGGCGTTGATTCCTTGCTTTCTCAAGCCACCTGCCAGGACAACACACAATGCTGAGTCAACCAAAAGTCAACCCAAACGCCACCAAAACCGCCGACAGCATTGAGAAGAATAGCAACATTGAAACAGGGAGAAAATCGTTGCATCTCATTCAGTGTTTACACGCAAAGACACGAAAAAAACAATTAGTTCAAGTCATACACCTCACACGATACCCTAAGGAACGTTCTAAAACCTCTGTAAATCTTTGTTCTACTAATTGATCGGCAAGAACCAGAAACAGATCAAATAAATATTCTGGCTCTATGTCTCGCTATCCCTCTCTCAGAAACAAACACACAAGACTAACCTACAGATCCCTGCATACTTCCAGATGGTGATTGCCGAGTTGTTAATTGAGGAAAGTCATTAATATCGAAAGCCACGCCATCATTCCCGTTCCCAACACTGCTAGGACTCATGCCTCCAATATGGCCATTTGCAGAGTGAAATTGCCCTTGCATGCCTGAGCTTGGAGACGTAGAAAAATTGTTCCCCAACATGGAGGAGACACCTTGAGGTGATGCTGCCAAAACAAAGAGGGGGAGGGTGGTTGAATTCCTCAGTTTATGCTAATGTTTATCAATCCACACTTACAACAAAATCCATGGACTACCCGCTGCTGAAGAGGCGCGGGGGCAAAAAGAAATAAAGAAAGAGAATGGGAGGGGAGGACCAAAAAACAAAGAAAACAAACATAGTAGGAAAAAAAAATCAAAGAAGAAATAAGAGAAACAAACAAACAGAAAATAACTAACAACCAAACAAGAAGCGAATCTCCAGAACAAACCGTACTTATGTTCGCGAAGAGTTAGATGGCGCATTAAGGAGCACATCAACAAATAGATCAAAACAATTGAGGAAACGAAGGATACGCTAAGTAATAAACAACAAGCACGGGTTGAAGAACAAGAAACCTTAATACCTCGACTAAGCATGGCCAGGAGATCCCCTGAAGGATTGTAAGAGGATGAAGACATGTTTACACCTTGTTGCAGTAGAGAATTGGCAGGCCGCCCTGGGCCTTGCACACCAATCCCACTGCTAGAGCTAAATTGTCCCATATTCACACGTGAATTATTCAAATTTTGCATATTCACACTACCCCCTGCATTCAACGCTCTTGTAAGTCCACCCCCTCCAGCGAGACTCGCTCCCCCGACAGAGCTTGTTAAACGGGGTCCAACACTTCCCATCAGCGACGGTGATCCTCCCATACCTGACAACGAGCCACGATTTGAAATGGAGCTAGACCCAGGAGACCCTACACCAGATCCCCCGACTCCGTTCACGTTGTTGCTGAAGGAATGATTTCCCACTACACTAGATCCTGTGCGATTCGTCATTGACGACTGTCCTTGAAGCCCTCCCTGCGACAACTGTTGGCAAGCCCAAAACGGAAGTAAAAGGTGTGATCAATTCACTCATTTCGTCACCGAAGGTCTCTATCAGATAGATGGGTGAACTGAACAAAAATCACTAGGGAGGCCAACTAGAATCATTTGTAAACCGAATATTTTCAAAACAGTACTGCGACAAATAAATATCCTAAAAAATGTTGCATGGAGATGAAGAAGTACACGAGATGGCTAATAATGATTTCGAGGATGATATATTAAAACCCATAGATGTTGATTTCAGACACCTCCCTGACCTTGACAGTCGATTCGAGGGGAAAAGGGCAACATGATAGCTGTGGCACTTGCAAATCGCTTTTAAAAAAAAGAAAAAATAATTTTTCACGCATGTTAATGTCAGAGTTAGACGCGGACACAACTCAGATCATCAGAAAACTATGAGAAAAAATTACCTGAGAGAGACCAACGCCAAGATTGTTGATTGAGAACCGACCAGAAGACACGCCACCACCAGATTGATGAGCGGCGCTAGAAGGCCCTCCATACCCTGCGTTTCTAGAGGACAATGTATTTGGCATAGTCTGCATATTGTAGTTGCCCTGATTATGCAATCCTTGAAGGTTACCTGCAAATAAATGATACCTGTGAGTAAGGCATCAACAGTTTTCAGGCTCACAAAATCGAGGAAATCCAAGGGATAACAGACTACCTGCGTGGTGAAAACCGGGTGTTGTCCCTGATTGTGGCGTGAAAGAATAAGATCCGAAGGGTCTAGCAGTGCTTGCGGAGCCATCAAGTAGTGATGTAGCCGAGCTGTTTAGCATAGACTGCAGACAGTAACAGCTCACAATTTTATTCTTAAATAAACAGATAAACAAAGAAATACAATCGTAATGAGCAGCTGCTTGAGAGAAATAAAATCGAGCAGAAATGACACAACAAACTGACGGGATGCTAAGCTCTGCATTTGAACAGTGACTCAGTATTGTACAGCAATCGCAAGAGATCAGTGATGCAAAATGTATACCTCTTTGTTGGCATTAGACTCATGGCGAAGAGGATAGTACATGATGGACGAGCCGTAATCAAGCATCTAGTTTGCATTTCGATAATGTAACGAATTCTCTCGGTACCATTGCTATCACTGGATCATATCTGTCTCCAGCATTACAATTTCAGTAGATGTTTAAATGTAAAGATCAATGTAAGAGGAGGCGAACAACTTCAATTATTTCAATCGAGGAAAACAATCGCTGACCACAGCATTACATGTTTTCTCTGTCATTTCATGAAAATTAAACACAAATAGAAAGTGGAAAAGGTAACTTACTACCCTAACCTAATAATGACCAACTCAAACTTAAACAATCACCTTAAGCAAGCGAAACTAATAGGATAAATAACCAAGGCGTCGAAATAAAAACATAAACTACACGAGGCTAGCACCATTAGCGGTGCTACTTCAGAAACACAATGTACAATCCAGAAACAAACAATTTGCTCATAAATCTTTCCAGCGAGATGTAATCAGCAGCCGTAGTAGGGTAGCAGTGAAACAAAACTATGCAAGACGGTGAGCCTAACAGCGCTGGCTAGAATAAAAAATAAAAAAAAAAATAAAAAAAAAAACGCAGTCGTCCAAAGCTCACAGGGAACAAACACCACAATAGAAACTCCACACACAATCCCTAGGTCTACAATTCAATATGAGCTAAAAACAAGGACATAAACCCTAGCATTAACACTCCCTCATAAAACCTCCTCTAACACCGACTCTCCTCCACAAAAAACAACTGCACTACCATTTCCAGACTCCCGCCAACTCCCCGGAACTACAAGAACAATCCATCCCTCTCCTTCCGCTTCCCTTCGCAACAGTCTCCCACAACACTTTCCACCCTACACAACCATCCCTTCCTCAACAAAAACCTCCACCAGACTCCCTTAGCCAAACACACCCTTGCCTCGCAACTTAAACGAGGCTAACCCTGCTTCCGCGACACACCGCAACAATCTTTACAAAACTACGCGACGCTCTCTGCTGCGCCGGCAAAGAATATTTAAACAGTGAGCGAGGGGAGGAGGGGGTGAGGCTAAAGTAATAAAAAAATACAAAAAAGTGCGAGGAAAAGGAAGAGCAGAGATTAGGGAAGAGGAGGGGGGAGCGCGAGAATCTTACGAAGGAGGAGGCGAGCAGGAGAAATAGCGCGGACACGGATGGAGTGGAGTGAGTGAGTGAGTGAGCTGCGTTGCGGACGCATCCGAGACAGAGGACTCCAAAGGGAAGCGGGGGGGGGGGGGAGAAACAGCATGAGCTAAGGGAAGGGAGGGAAAAGTCTTGCTGCTGCTGCTGCTGCGATGAGGATGCATACCCTTCTTCTTCGTCCCCTCGGCCGGGCAGCCAGCACTTTTGACTCTTTCCGTTGCGTGGGTGCCCACCTGCCCGTCTGAGCACCTGGCAGCGTAACCCTCTCTCTCGGTTCTCAAGATGTTCTCCACTGTATGGAACAGGTTCCCATCCTCCGTTCCCCTTGATCGTTCCCTCGTAATCGTGTCTCAGTGTGCCCGCAAACCTTGTTCTGGATCAAAGACTTTGGGAGGAAAACAGGGGAACTTTAGAGTGATGGTTGTTGAGACTTGTGTTTTCATTTATCGAAAACTTGCTGTTGTATTGCTTTGAATTGTAATTTTGTTCAGAAATTTGTTAAAGTGAGATCGTATTATATCAATTAGAAAAATAGGGAATTATTCTGTAAGGAACAATTAATGATAAAAAAATTTACAGAAATTTTTATTTTAAAAATTAAATAAAATAAGAAAATCGAAGTTTTTACATCCATATATTTCTTTCAATGAAGGAGGTTTTCAGGTTTTAAAAATTACATTGGATTTAATAAAATTAGTGTATAAGATAATAAAAGTGACAGACATTAAGAAATAAGAAAAAATGAATGATATTTGAATATTTCAACATTTAAAAATGCATTTAAGAAAATTTTAACATTGTAACATCATACTATCCTATTAAACTTTTAAAGAAATGTTTTTAGAATAATTTAGGATAAAATCAAGAACAGTTACTTAGATAAATTTTGTAAAGAATTCTCATATTATTTCATTTAAGTTTAAAACCTCTAAATATCAAGATAATAAATATAAAAATAAAGAATGAAACATGTTTTATTCATCAACCATGGATGTTGTTGACTTTTCATGTAAATATATATTTAGTGATGAACAAAAATCATTTAAAAGAAGGTTCGATTGATAAATATCTATTCATTTAATTATTTTTCATGTTTATATATATATATATATATATAATGTTTTATATACATATTATTTTAAAACCTTTGGATTGGACATCTTAATCATTTAATAATATTTAAGTACTTGTATCATTGTAACATAATGTTTCATAGAAATACACTAAATTTTTTAATGTATATTTAATAGAGATTTTATGTATTATAGTATAGCCCATATACAACAATGCAATTCTATATCTTTCAGTCATTTTAATAAAAATTCTAGAACACTTGGTATCAACGTCCCTTTGCTGTAGCAATGTTTATCCTCAATTACAATTTTTTTTCTTCTTCTTTTTTTTCTTTTTTTTACTTTCATATATGTATATATGTATTTACTAAACTTCACTCTCCACACAACCTACAAATTTATGTGCAAAAAAAACAAAAGGTACGTTTGAATGAATTGAAGACAAAACTGTTAATGGCCAATGGTACATGATAACATGATAGAATTCTTAAAGCTGTGCATACTCAACTGGCTTATGTTTCTAAACTGTTGTAAGAGTAAACAAGGATTGTTGGAAAACTTTGCAAATGATATTATATACACCACCTAGAACAGGTGAGAAAGAAGACTCATGGAATGTTCCAACACAACCGGAGTAAATCTGGAAGCAACCCAATGAGGGTTATGATTAACGATCATTAGGTTTATGCAAGTGTACTGCGAAATACTATTCTAACAACCTGATCTCTAAACTTAGGCTCTGCGTTAAAATTGCAGACTATCTGATGATACATCCCCACACCCTGTGACAATGTTAAATAGACTAATACAGGATTCCAGTTTTCAAATTGGAAGTGAACTCACTGGCCTTGGGTGCGTATCAAGGCTCGTTGATTGTCCCCAGGGCCTCAATCAACATATCACTGGTAAGACGAATTTGAAATTGGAACACACAAATCTCTTCAGCACTTGCAATCAATAATTAAGCCAATCTGTCCTAATCAAAATTTGAATATTGACTTGACTATAAATACCTGATCTATCAAGCTCAATTAAGCTTAATTTATAATGGAACGTTGTTTTGCAGTATAGCATTCTCCTTGTCGCTTATCAAAACAACCGACTATGGGCTGGCGAGAAATCTGAAGTAGTAATACGAGAATACTAGAAGGTTGCTGCGAGATGGGAACCACCTGTAGAATGATCCATTACTCGAATGAAACAACACAGTTATGGGCTCTCAATCTGCAAATCATGAAGCGGAATCTTCTTCTGGCGGGGACTTGCATTGCACACGTTCGTCCAGCCATGAGCTAATATCATTGAGGATAATTGCAACGTTTTCGTCAGGTTCTCCTTGAATGAGAGAATGCAGCATACCCTCGTAGATTCGTAACGTCTTATCCTCGGATTTTGCAGTCTCATACAAGAAAGTGCTCACGGCAGGCTCTGTTACAACATCTGCATTACCATGTAGAACAATAAAGGGAAGGCTGACGTCCTTGAGTTTCTCCTCTAAGCTCGCTGTAACTCTCAACAACTCAATCACTGTTCCAAGTCTTGGCTTTCCTGCATACCTGTAAACCGAGACCAAACGTCAACAAACAGAATTTCCCAGATGTATAACAGACAGATAACTAGGTTTGTACTAGTATTAAATGAGAAAATAAAACAGCTGCTATAACATGAAGAAACATCTTAAGACAGAAACATCCACACAAAAAAACGCACAACGTTTAATGCGAGAAAAGAAGGGCAAAATTTCCACTCGATACCATTCTGCTCGTCAGGTTTGACAAGCAACAACCTCCACCGGAACCCACGACTATGCTAAACTAAATCATCCCAACACCAGCAGATAGAACACGAGTGGAACAATTCTTTTCGGCACTGCCAAGGAAGAGAATCTACCTGTGAGGATTGTTCTTGGCGAGGATTCTCTTGGCTGGGTCTTTGACGGACTTATCCACAAGATCTGTAGTGGGCACAACGGGCAGCGTGGGAGCCCACCTTGCAATGAATCTCAACGCGTACTCGACAGGCCATGGCGGTACCATCTTTTCAGAAATTTTACACATAGGTGCCATGAGAATTGCGCCATCATATCCTGTCGGATTCTCAAAATGAAGCAGCAAACATAAGGCGCCCCCAAGAGATTCTCCATACAAAAAGCGAGGGAGATTCTGGTACGCAGCCCTGTTCTTCACGCTATTGAAGTAAAACGCACAGTCTTCGACCAAATTGTCCACGCCTGGGATGTATCCCAGAAGACCCTCGGAGCGCCCATGTCCATACAAGTCCAGCGCAAATGCAGCGTAACCCATTTCAGTGAACAAGATTGCAGTGTTTTGGAATACCCAGCTAGAGTCGTTGCCATAGCCATGCACCATGAGGATGAGTGCCTTCGGCGGCCGATTTGAAGGCACCCATGATTGAGTGAAGAGCGAAACTCCGCGAGGAAACTTGGTAAATTCAGATTGATGTGTGATATTTTTCGAGGCATAATACTCTTCCTCCGGAGTGTGGCCCCATGGAAACGGGGGCGTCTCCGTTGCACTCCCACTCAGCGTGCCCACAACCGAACTCATCACTGCAAGCTCCTGCTCATATCACAACCCGTCAAATTTATGTTCATTACATATCCCTCTCTGCGTTAAGCTACTCTGTTCCCTCCATCCTCCAAGATCACCAGACTAATTTGAAATAATCCAGAAAAAGCAGGATATCTTTAAAAAAAGGCAAGCAAGGTCGAAATTCACGAGCCGGTATGGATGGTTTGAACCACTCGATACTCTCCCAAGCGCGTATGGACCGAATCTTCGACGAAAATGCCCAAGTGTTACCTCAAATCAATTCTACTTCAACACCAACCCACGTCACCTCAAGAAGAAGGCCTCAAAGCAAAACCGCGACCAAGAAACGACCGACTGTGAAAATGGGTACTGGCGCAGCAAGACGCATGAATACACCCACCTCCAATACGAGGCACGATAGGAAAGAGGATGCCGCGACAAATGGAGGGCGATCCTGCGATCTCCAAGGCTCAAAGCAGGGCAGCTAATGACCACATCAAGCGTCTCGTAAACTAGTTCTGACTTGCTACGAACGTGAACATCCCATCACAAAGAGGCTGCAAACCGTACATGATCATCGGGTAGTGCGGAGTCTCTTTGGGATATTGTGGAGAGTAGAAACAAATTGTCAGTATGCGGAGTTTTATTTCTACTCTCCACTTCGCTACTCTAATCAAACACGACTCGACACAGTGAAAACAAACCTTAAAATAAAAATACAAACTGTAAACGAATATATAAAAACAGCTCCAATCACTCTAAGATGTGTTTCTCGATACAAAATGCTCCGAATATTACGATCACAGCAATTTCGGTTGAAGTTTTGTAAGTTAGGGTATGATAGGGCGCCGAACCATTGCTGAGGTCCAACTGATTTACACCAAGTATTCGACTACCCCATACGACGGAGTGGCTGTAGATTTCAGCAGTAGGGGGAATAGAAACAGGTGGTCTTTCCAAACCTATCTTCCGCTTTCTCAGGTTGAGCATTTACTTGGGTCCTTTTTTTCTATTCCGAATAAGCGAAGTCTGGAAGCAGATTCAGCGATGCAACCATAACCTTACGCAACACAAAATCATGGTGCGAGTTCCATGCCACGAGAGACAGACTTCACAACAATGGCTGAATTCTCATGCTTTGCTATGCTTTGCTTTGCTTGCTCATCACCGCAACATCCATGGCCCGTGGCACCCAATTAAAAAGAACTATTTTATTTTATTTTTTAAATGTGGTATTTTCTTCTCAGATCACGGATCCAGGGCTTGAATCCGCCTCCACACAATGCTTCAAAAACCAACAGTGCGCTCATATATATATATATATATATATAAATCGGATCAGTCTCGGTGTTCCTCATCGCGTCTACGGCATTGAGCTCCCTCGATCTAGTTTGGGCACCGATCTCCGCTTGTCGGTAATATCTCCGATGATGTGCTTCCTTTGAATACCACTTTGTCAACTCGTTTTGAATGTGTATTGGGATTGCGTTTCTTCATTGAATTTCAGTTTGGCTCAAGTGCCAATGTTTTCATTATTCATTTATGTGACCAAGCACTATTTAGAATCTATAATTTTACGTTTTTATTTTAAAAAACTAGTATATATATATATATATATATATATATATATTTTACTCATTGAATTTATGTTGAAGATATGTATAAACTAAGTAGGAAGTGCAATGTAAAGAGCTTTGGATGAAGGATTGGTTTTTACAAAATATATATGGATAAATTTCATGATGCTAAAATATTAATAGTATGATTTTTTATGAGGAATAATTTGGATATTCCAACTAAAAAATTAATTTCTGTATTTTTGTATTTTTTATTTCTTATTTTTTTTGTATATGAAATAAATAGATAGCAATGATTTATGTGTGTGTGTGTTAAAGGTTTGTATTAGTACAGTTATTTGTGACTAAGTTATAAATTCATCGCAATAACTACTAGATATAAAAGTAATTAGAAATCTGTTTATTAAAGATGTTTGTGATAAAGTTAAAGAATCAACAAAATGATAATTATGTGTTACAAGAAAATGGAGGGAGGAGAGGGGACAGAGCAAATAAGAAAATATATTTATAATAAAGCTATAAAAAATATTGAAATTAAAAATGTACATGATGCAGATATGCTTTTAAAAGACACAACTTGGAATATTTTGTATGCAAAGAAAAAAGGTGTTTAATATTTCTTATTGTACTTTAAAAACATTTAAGAGAATATTAGGTTATAATATAACATTAGAGAATATATGAAGTAGTCATAAGATTTTTTTATTTTTATATATACTATTTAGTCTAAATGAAAAATTTAACATTTTATATATATATGTGTGTGTATATATATAAAAAAATTATAATATTATTATATATATAATATGTATAATATCATTTATATAAATATTTATATTTTTATATTATAAATAATATATAATTATATAATTATATGTATTATAATATTATTTAATACCATGATTGATTAACTTTAAATATTTTATTTTTAATAAATTAAAGATAGAGAAGAAATATGAAATTTTTTAATTTAGAAAATATTAATATAAAAAATAATGCTTTGATGATTTAAATATTAATTAATATTAACTTTTATAGTGACAAACATATTATGCCTAAGTAAAAATAAAATAGATAAATTATAATTCAAAAGAATCTTTGTTTATTAATAAATTAATTCAATTTTAAACTAATTAAAGAAATAAAAGTGATTCCATGTGATTAATTTATACTAAATAATTTTATTACTGTAGATAAAAAAATATTTTAATAATAAATTTACTTCAATTTAAATTACTTGCAAATAGCTAATAAAATTAATCAATCATATATATATATATATATATATATATATATAAATACAGAGTCAATTTAAAAAAATAGAAATAAAGCAAAAGATATTAAACATAACTATATAGAAAGTAAAACTAAAGAAAATAAACTTTAAAAATAAAGAGTAAGATTTTAAAATAAAGGTATTCAGAAAAAAAAGTTAGAAAACTTCAAATGTCAACTTCAAATGGAAAAGTACAAGAATAAAACTTAAAAAATCTAAAATATAAATTTCTTACCAATTTTAGTTTAAAATTATAATTTTATTATTATTTTAATATCAAGTATTCATTAAGAAAATTAATTTAAACTTTGTATAAAATTGATTTCTAGATTTAAGTTCTAATTTAATGTATTTGTATATATATATATATATATATATATATGTAGAATAAGAATGATTTCATCCATAAAATTACATCTAAAATAAAAATTATTCCATAATAAAGTTATAGTTATAAAAATAATTGGTTGAATATTATAAAATTTTGGTATTTAAATTTTATTTGCCATACAAAAATTATTTAGTTATTAAGTTAGAAAAAATAATTTTTATTATATAAAATCTCAAATATTTTATTTAAAGTTAAATATAGAGATTTTATCAAAAAAAAAACTAGATTGTCTTTTTGTTCATAAATTTTAACTATGTCTTATTTTTAATAAATTATATATAAATCTTAGTAATCCTAAACTTAAATTTATAAATAATTATTTTTGAAATCTTATATTAAATTCCAATCTATTATCTCCTATTTGATATACATCTATTGTAAACAAACTTACGTCTATTATGATCATATCTCCATTTTTATAATTTCAATTGTATCCCATTGTTGCTATATAATTACTAAAACTGTGAAGAAAAAAACAAAGACACTTTTTATCTAATAAGTGGATTGTATATTGTTGTATTTTATTGATACATTGCCAAACATGAGAAATTACAAGCTTGTCCATTCTCAAGGATGCTATGGATTCACCACCAACAAAATAGAAAGGATCTTGTATAAGAAGTGTTGTTTTTGCAGTAAAATCTTTGAACATTTAGACTACCTATTCAAGTAGATTGTAAACTTCTATTGGCATTGAATCTTTTGCATAGAAATTATCATTGTCTTTTTAAATAATCTTTGCAAAATTTCGAGAAGAATAACTCTCATCCATATTGTTTGTAGATTTGTTGTTAATAATGGTGACTTTGCCATCTAGTGTTGTATTAGACATAGCTATTATAGAATAGTGGCTTGTAAGTTTGTTAGAGATAATTCACCTTTGGAGTTTCAAATTAATTTTTGCACCACACTTATTATAAGTCCTTTTGTAAATGCCTCTTATTTCAAGTAATTCAATACCTTTGGCAATATGATGCAATTTTGAATACTTCTTTACTTGTAATCTTAACAATATGTTTATGTAGAAATTTGTTACTAAGCAGTCAAAAATACACAAGCTCGGTAGTTAAAGTGGTTGTAAGTAGCCTTTGCAATGCATTTGGCAGTTTACAAATTCTTAACTATAGTTCAAAACTCATTATCTTTTCATTTTGAGAGTTATGTATTAAATGTGAAGCAGGTGTAATTTGAACAAATCAAAATCCTACTACCAATTTGTGAAATCTTAACTAAAAATGATCCATGATTTAATAAAATAATCATGGTCTTTAAGACCTCTAGATATATCTCAAAGTTTTTGGCAAAATCTTTGCTTTAACCAAGCATTGTGTAGGATTTTAACAATAAGATTTTAAAGCTTGTTTAATAAGCTTATGGAACCTAAATAATCTAAAATAATAAGTTTATATAAGATAAAAAAGATTTTCTATTCATTTGATAAGCTTGTTAAACTTGAACAATAAGATAGATTTAACTCTTTGAAAGAAAAAAGATTTATTATATTTATTTAGTAAGCTTGTCAAATCAATTGAACAACCTAATAAATTAAGATTTTGTAATAAAAAAAGATTTGCCAATTTATTTGATAAGCTTCTTAAGTTTGAAAAACTTAAGTAATTAAATACTTATAAAGAAGAAAGATTTGTTAGTTTATTTGGCAAACTTGTTAAGCTTGAGCATCTTGAAATAACAAGGACTTCTAAAGAAGAAAGAACTTCTATGTCATTTCGTAAACTTGTTAAGCTTATGTAACTTGAAATATCAAAGACTTTTAAAGAAGAAAGAACTACTAAGTTATTTGATAAGCTTATTGAGCTTGAAAAATAAGCCAAAATATTTTTTTTTAAAGAAGAAATGATTGCCAATTCATTTTTAAAACTTATTAAGTTTGAACAACCTAAGAGATTGAGTATCTACAAAGAAGAAGAAATGGACAATTCATTTGGCAAGCTTGTCAATTTTGAACAACTTAAAAGATCAAGTTTTTATAAAGATAATAGATTTGTCAATTTATTTGATAAATTTTTCAAACTTGAGTAATTTAAAAAAAGAAAAAATTGCTAATTCATTTGGTAAGTTTGTCAAGTTTGAACAACCTAAAAAATTAAGCATTTGCATAAAGAATAAATTGATAATTTACTAAGCAAGCTTTTTAAGCTTAAACAATTTAAATATTTAAATATCTATAAAAGAGAAAGATTTGAATAATCCTTTGGTAAGATTTTAATGCTTTAAAAATATAACAAATCAAGTTCTTTTGATAAAAAAGACATGTCAATTCATTTAGTAAGTTTTTCAAGCTTGAACAACTTGACAAATTAAATTTTTGAAAAGAAGAAAGATTTTCCAATTCAAGTGATAAGTTTTCCAAACTTAAATAATAATATGACAAATCAAGTTTTTTTAGAGAATAAAGATTTTCCAGTTTATTTGGTAATTTTTTCAATCTTGAGCAATTTTAAAAATTATATTTTTGAATAAAAAAAGATTTTTTACTTATTTTTATAGGTTTGTAAAGCTTAAATAACTTGATAAATTAAGTTTTATCAAAGAAGAAAAGATTGTTAAGTCATTTGGTAAATTTCTTAAGGTTGAATAATGTAAAAAATTAAAATATTTTATAAAATAAAGATTAGCTAATTTATTTTGTAAGCTTGTTAAACTTGAGAAATTTAAAAAATTAAGTTTCTTTAATAAATAATTTTTTTAAAATTTATTTGATAAGCTTTTTAAATTAAAACAACTTGATAAATTAAGATCTTTTAGAAAAGAAATAATTTCTAATTCATTAGGCAAGCTTTTTAAGCTTCAACAACCTGAAAAATTAAGTATTTTTAAAGAAGAAAGAGTTATTAATTTATTTGATAAGCTTAATAAGCTTGAAAAACTTGAAAAATTAAATTTATTTAAATAAAAAATATTTTAAAAATCATTTGGCAAATTTTTCAAGCTCGAATTATCTAAAAAATTAAATTTGTAAGAAAAAGATGGAATTGATAATTTTTTGAAAGAAGAAAGATTTTTTAATTCAATTGATGAGCTTATTAAACTTGAATAATATAAAAAATCTAATTCTTTTAAAACATTAAGAGTTTCTCATACATTTAATAAGCTTTGGAAACTTAATGTCATGGACATACATTGGAAGATTCTTCGAATATTCTCGAAAGATTCTCTAAAGATTCCTTTAGAAGGTTCTAGAAGATTCTTAGAATATTCTCTAAAGATTCTCTTAGAAGGTTCTAGAATATTCTGATAGATTCTAGGAAGTTGCTCGAGAAGTTTCCTAATTAGTAGAAGTTGTTGGAGAAGCGTCCTAGTTAGCGGAAGTAGCTCGAGAAGCTTCCTATTCAGTAGTATATATAGGAGTCGAGGCTGAAGGGTTCTTCAGTCTCGACAACACATCTCTTGGAGTTCTAGCTCACCTTTCTGGTGTTGTTCTTGTACTCATCTGTTTAATCTAGTTCTGCCACTTCTTCTTGAACTTCTTGTTAGATTTCAAGTCTGTATTTTGTGTCCGTGACAGTTTGTCGAGACTACATTTTCACTGGTATCAGAGCTAGTTCCTTCTTGTTAGAGAGTGGATTACCCCTCTTCTTGAAGGTGTGCTAGTGTTTTAGAGGTTGCGGATTACCCTCCTCTAAACTGATATCTCTTCTTTCTCAATATTGGAGCCTTATTCTTCTTGGAGAGAGTGGATTACCCCTCATCTTGGAGTCTTAAGGCGTTTTAGAGGTTGCGGAGTACTCTCCTCTGAACCAATATTGTCCTCTTGTCAAAACTCTTTTTTCTTCTTTCTGAAGGTTAGCCGAAGGTTAAGACGTTAAAATGGCTGAAAGTTTGGAATCCAAACTAGATGCCATCATAAATGCTCTTGCCTCGTTGTCACATAGGACAACAGAGATCGAAGGAGTCATGGTAGGACTCCATAACAATGGAGCATCTGGGATAGCGCCATCTAAAGCATATCAGCCTCAAACTTCTGCGCCAGAAGAAGCAGTTCTACCTCCATTTCAACAAGATTGAGTAGTCCTACAACGAAAGGAGCCTCGAGTTAGTCTTCCGGATAAGTTTGATGGAACTCGTTCCAAGTTTCGAGGTTTTGTCAACCAAATCAGGTTGATAACAATTTTACAGCCCGAACATTATCCGACGGAGGAAGCGCGTGTTGGGCTTGTTGGAACCTTGCTTACAGCACAAGCTCTGTCTTGGTTTACTCCTTTGTTCGAGAAGCGATCGCCAATCCTGAGCAACTTTGAAACGTTCTTGGAGGCGTTTGCAAAAGCATTTGGCGAGCATGATAAAGTTCGATGGGCTACAACAAAGATCCGATCGCTACGACAAGGAACACGCTCTGCATCAGTCTATGCCTCGGATTTCAGACAATTGGCAAGTGACATTAATTGGGGTGAAGAGGCGTTGGTGAGTCAGTTTTATTGGGGCTTGAAGAATGATGTGAAGGACTTGCTGTTATCTCTTCCTGATCCTCAAACACTCAACGAAGCTATTAGCCAAGCTGTAAAGTGTGACAACCGCCTATTCCAGCGTCGCCAAGACCAACGTCCAAGACACCAAATGACTCGTTACGACGTGACTATGTCTGCAAATAGCTTAAACTCACATTCGGAGGCAACAGACATGCAAATCGACACGGCGCGTGTCCGATCTCTTACTCCAACAGAGAAGAAACGGCGTATGGAGGAAGGGTTATGTTTGTACTGTGGAGAAGAAGGTCACAAGGTTGGAAATTGCCCCAAGAAGCAAAATTGGTACCCTGTCAAGACTAGAAGTGCGATGATTCCGGAAAACGACGACGCCCAGCCACAGTAGGAACCGTGCGGCTGGACAATCTAATATCACGACAACAATCAGGTTCCTCCTTCTCTGTCCAACCTGCCCGTTGTTTTACAATTCTTTTGTTTTTAGGCCCTCAAAAACAAAAAACTTTAGCTTTATTGGATTCGGGGGCATCTACTTGTTTTTTAGATGAAGAGTTTGCTAAACGCCACAAGATCCGTTTAGTACAGAAGTCCAAACCTGTTCACGTAGAGGTGATAGATGGACGACCCTTATTGTCAGGCAACGTTACCCACGAATCAGAACCTATAGAAGTGGTGTTTAAGGACCATAGTAGTCACGTTATTTTTAATATTATTAGAACTCCATCAAGCCCTGTTATCCTTGGTCTTTCTTGGTTAGAAGATCATAATCCGTCCATTGATTGGAGGCTACGAAGGATAACATTTCCTGAAAAAAATAATAATAAACCTGTTGGTAGAACCTACATGAAGAAATCCATGTTTATTGGAGCGAGAGCGTTCCTAAGATCGTCCAAGGAAGGCGCACCATTTGTCATTTATGCAGCTCTAACTAGCGGCGAGAATATCTCAACATCGAATATACCAGAGCAATATAGGGATTTTGAAGACGTGTTTCAGAAGAAGAACGCCGATATACTGCCGGAACATCGACCATATGATTGCGCCATAGACTTAGAGGAAGGAGCGCAACCACCTTTTGGTCCAATATACAACCTATCGCAGACGGAGTTGGCAGAATTGCGGAAGTACATCGATGAGAATCTAGCCAAGAATTTTATTCGACATTCAAAGTCGCCAGCTGGAGCACCAATCCTATTCGTGAAGAAAAAGGATGGCTCACTACGGATGTGCGTGGACTACCGAGGACTCAACAAGGTGACCAAGAAAAATCGCTATCCCTTACCTTTGATCTCCGGCCTCTTAGATCAACTTGGACGTGCAAGGATTTTTACAAAGATTGATTTAAGAGGAGCCTACAACCTTGTGCGAATCAAAGAAGGAGATGAATGGAAGACAGCCTTTCGTACAAGGTATGGCCATTTTGAGTACAATGTCATGCCTTTTGGTCTTACCAATGCTCCAGCGGTCTTTCAGCATATGATGAACGACATCTTTTGGGAGTACCTCGATGACTTTGTTGTCATCTATCTGGATGATATTTTGATATTTTCCAAGAATGAAGAAGAACATGAGAAGCACGTTTGTTTGGTTCTTGAAAAACTACGCGAACGAGGACTCTATGCCAAGTTGGAGAAGTGTCAATTTCACCAGAATGAGATGGAATTTTTGGGCTTCATTGCGACTACAGAGGGCTTGAAGATGGATCCAAAAAAGGTGGAAGCAATTATATCTTGGGAAGTTCCGAAGACGGTTAGAGATGTTCAGTGTTTTCTTGGATTTGCTAACTTCTATCGGATCTTCATCAAGAATTATTCTCAAGTTGCTGCACCACTCACGCGTCTAACAAGCAAAGACAAGCTCGAATGGGGATCACAAGCAGCAAAAACATTTCAAGATCTCAAGACGGCATTCACTACGGCTCCAATCTTGGTACACCGTGACTTTGCAAAGGCTTTCTATTTAGAGACCGATGCTTCAGATTTTGCTTTGGGAGCTGTGCTTTCACAGATGGCATAGACAAGAAGCTTCACCCAGTTGCGTTCTATTCACAGAAGTTCTCTGCTGCTGAGATCAACTACGAGATCCACGACAAAGAGCTGCTTGCTATAGTGGATGCCTTCCAAGAGTGGCGTCACTTCCTCGAAGGAGCTGCACATCCAGTGACTGTTTATACGGACCACAAGAATTTGGAGTACTTCATGACAGCTCGAATTTTGAATGGTCGTCAAGCTCGATGGAATATGTCTCTATCACGATTTGACTTTATTATCACCTACCGCCCTGGAAAACAGCAAGGATTATCTGACGCATTATCGAGGAGATCGTATCTTGTGCCAAAGGCTGGAGAAGCAGCGTTTGATCAACAATGTACAACATTATTGAAACCAGAAAAATTCAGGATTTTTGCTACTGTTGCAACTATCGATGACGGCTTCCTCAGCGAGGTACGTACTGCGACCATTGAGGATTCTATAGCTCTTGACATCAAACAACGTGTCGATAATGACAAGTTTAAGGTGGAGGGAGATCTTCTGTATTTTGAGGAGCGGTTGTATATCCCAAAAGGACCAACTCGACTCCGAGTACTTCAATCTCGCCACGACTTTCCAACTGCGGGACATTTTGGATTCAACAAGACTTTGGAGCTCATTTCACGAGATTTTTGGTGGCCCCAAATGTGGAAGGATGTGAAGGAATTTGTCCTTTCTTGTAATGTTTGTTCAAGATCCAAGATCCCTCGACATCGTCCGTATGGACTTCTCCAGCCATTGCTTATTCCGCACCGACCATGGTCTTCAGTTTCTATGGACTTCATTACGGACCTACCGCCATCGAATTCATTTGACAGCATCTTTGTTGTGGTGGATCGATTTACAAAGATGGCGCATTTCGTGCCTTGCAAGAAAACATCGTCAAGTGAAGACACCGCAAGACTCTTTCTTGATAACATATATCGTTATCATGGCCTACCAGATGATATCGTGTCGGATCGAGGTACTCAGTTTGTATCCAAGTTTTGGAGGTCCCTCTTTGAGATATTGAAGGTGTATATTAAGCTCTCTTCGGCTTTTCATCCTCAAACTGACGGTCAAACGGAGCGGGTGAATCAAGTTTTGGAGCAATATTTACGATGCAGCATCAACTATCAACAAGATGATTGGACTGCATATCTACCGCTTGCTGAGTTTGCATACAACAACACTCTTCATGCGTCAACTCAACAAACACCATTCTTCTCCAACTACGGATACCACCCCAAGCTCGATTTATTGAGTTCTTCAGCAAATAACAACCCAGCAGCTGAAGGATTTGTGAAGCAACTATCGGAGCTTCAAGCGACGTTGAAGCTTCAATTGCAATCTGCCCAAGAGAGTTACAAGGCATCTACAGATAAATATCGAAATGAGGCGCCTACTTTTAAAGTTGGAAGTAAAGTATGGCTTCTTCGACGAAATATCAAGACCAAGCGGCCATGTGACAAATTGGACTATCGAAGATTAGGGCCATTTGTTATCGAGAAGCAGATCAATCCGGTGGCATATCGTCTGGAGTTACCAGCTACTATGAAGGTACATCCAGTCTTTCACGTGTCTTTGTTGGAACCTTATCAAGAGTCAGCTTTTCTCCAAAGAGTACAAAGTCCGCCACCAAGTATCGAAATTGAAAACCATGAGGAATACGAGGTGGAAAAGGTACTAGATTCACGGCGTAATAGGAGAAAATTGGAGTATTTAGTGCATTGGAGTGGATACGACATCAATGAACGAACGTGGGAGCGTGCCGAAAATCTTGCCAATGCACCAAAAAAGGTACAAGAATTTCATCAACGATATCCTCATAAACCTAAGCCGATTCAACGATAGCTTCTTGCTGAAGCTTGCTCATCAAGTAGCATAAAAAGGGGGGAGGGCACCTCCAAAACCCATAGTTCGATAGTGTAGAACTTTATTAGCAACTATAGTTTGCTCTCATCATTTTAGCCTTTGGACATGGATAGTCAAGATACTACACTTGTTATGTCATCTCAAGCGACTAGCTCACGAAGACGACCGCGAGATGAAGAACCGCCTGCACCACGACGACGTCGGAGGATACCGAGCAACAGATCGCTAGTAATTGTATTTGAGGTCGAGCCTGCCTACGACGGTCAGCCAGAAGGTGTGTTTGGAGGACAGTTTCACAATGAAGACACAGAAATCCACGCTTGGTCAGAGGTTGAAGGTGTTGGTCACTACCGTTGGCTCCAAGGGTCGATGAATCATTTGCCTCGCGAACAATAATTGGAATTCATAGCGGATGTGATGCGACAGATTTTTATTTTCTTGCGTTGATATTGACTGATAACAACATTGCTTCTCGGAGACCTCGAAGTTAGAAGAGGAGGTGATGTCATGGACATACATTGGAAGATTCTTCGAATATTCTTCTAGAATATTCTCTAAAGATTCCTTTAGAAGGTTCTAGAAGATTCTTATAATATTCCCTAAAGATTCTCTTAGAAGGTTCTAGAATATTCTGATAGATTCTAGGAAGTTGCTCGAGAAGTTTCCTAATTAGTAGAAGTTGTTGGAGAAGCGTCCTAGTTAGCGGAAGTAGCTCGAGAAGCTTCCTATTCAGTAGTATATATAGGAGTCGAGGCTGAAGGGTTCTTCAGTCTCGACAACACATCTCTTGGAGTTCTAGCTCACCTTTCTGGTGTTGTTCTTGTACTCATCTGTTTAATCTAGTTCTGCCACTTCTTCTTGAACTTCTTGTTAGATTTCAAGTCTGTATTTTGTGTCCGTGACACTTAAACAATCAAATAAATTAAGTTTCTTTAAAGATGAAAGAATTCTCAATTCATTTGGAAAAATCTTCAAGGTTGAATAAGATGATAAACCAAGTTCTTTTAAAGAAGAAATATTTATTAATTTATTTGATAAGTTTTTAAAACTAAAAAAACTTGATAAATTATTTTTTAAAAAAAAAGAGAGATTTGCCAATCCTTATGCAAAACTTTTTAAGTTTTAGCAATGTAATAAATTAAGTTCTTATAAAAAACAAATATTTTTCAATTTATTTGATAAAATTAATAAACTTGAGCAATGCAACAAATTAAGTTCTTTTAAAGAAGAAAATGGTTGCTAATTTATTTTGTAAGCTTTTAAAACTTGAATTATATGATAAATTAAGTTTCTTCAAAGAAGAAAGATTTTCAAATTTATTTGGTAGACTTACTAATCTAGAATGATTTGATAAATTTAGTTCTTCTAATAAAGAGAAAATTTTCAATTTTTTTGGCAAGTTTGTTAGGCTTAAGCAATTTGATAAATTAAATTTTTTTAATAAAGAAATATATTTTAATTTATTTGGAAACCTTATCAAGATTCAGCAACTTGATAAGTTAAGTTCTTCCAAAGAAATAAGAATTACTAACTCATTTGGTAATTTTAGTAAATACGTATAACACTTTAGAATTAATTTTTTTTAAAGAAGTAAGATATTTTATTCTACTAGATGAAATTTCCAAATGCCAAAAAAATTTTAGTCTTAGTTCTAATAATTTAGTAATAATAAATATTTAAACTGACAATATTTTAGTAAGATTAATACCTATTAAGTTTAAAATTGTTAATTCTTCAAATATTATCCAAAAATTTCCATTAAAAATTAAAAGTGGTACTTTTTTAGCTAATAATATATAAAATATTTTATTAGATTTCTTATATAGAAATATTTTAACTTATTAGCATTTTTTAATAATAAAACACATATTTTTAATATTTTGCATATATCTTTACTTCAACTTTCATAAAAATCATATTCGAATATTCAAAGAAAAAAAATTTAAATATTTAGGATATATCTTATTGATTTTATTTTCTATTTGAGTATTATAAATAACTTCTTCAAATTATTCAATAGTACAATACATAAATGATTAGAGATTTAAATCAATAATATTCTTTGAAATCAAAATATAAAAAATCTTAAAATATTTTACATTAAAATATATATATATATATATATATATTTAATTATTAATTTTATATATGCTATTTTTATTAAAGTTAAAAATCTCATCTTTGATATAAATATATGGTATCAAATTCATATTCCAAATTCATGTGCCTTTATGTTCTCCTTCTTCTTTAATAATCCTTCGACCTATATCTTATAGTCGATCATGCACTTTTATAATTCCATTGTTGTCTATTTTTATCATTGATTGATATATTAACATAATTAAAATAATGCTTGTATCTTACTCAATAAAATTATTCTTAGTATGGATCTATATTTGTAATATTTTTTCTTTCATTATACTACCTTGATACTCATTATTGCAAAAAAAAAAAAAAAAAAAAAAAAAAAAATCCAAAATTTTTTTTTTTTCTATAGTTTTTAAAACATCAAAGTTTATCTTTAAAATACCCCAAAGTTTATAATCACTATCTTTTTTTTATTTCCATCTAAATCCCTTCTTCTTTTTAATCTTTGTAAAGCTTGTTCTTTACATCTCAATCTCTTTTGTCATCCTAAAGATGCATCTATAACATTCAAATTCAATGATAGTCTATTGTAAGATTGCATAATTTGTTTGCCAAACTCTACTAGTTCTTTAGGTAATTTATCACCAACTCTAGAAGAATGATTAATAAATAACCTTAAACTTGTATTTCCATTAAGTTCTTTAATATCTATTATATAAAATTTTATTGGACAATTTTTTACAATCTTTGAGTTTTGTGTTGTCACAATTACGATATTTTCTTTTCTAGAATTTATTATATTTATAGGCACAACATTATTAATTTCAATTTTATTCTTTGCATCATTCAATATCAATATATTTTTTTTGTTTATTAATAATATTTTTATCATCTCTTGTCTTTCTTCTAAAGTCTTTGATTTTGTTTGAATATTAAATTGTTTAAATATTTTTTAAATTATTGTATAGCTATTATCTTCATTTTAAATACTTTCAACAAAACATGATACATTATATGTATCATTTATGTTATCAAATATGGCCTTTACCAATGAAGTCTTTCTTATTCCACCTATACCAACAAAACATAATATCTTTATTTCTTTCTTGAATAGTTGTTTAATATCCAATAAACATTGTTTCATACCAAAAACTATTTCTTCATATTTAATTATCTGTGTAAAATATTCAAATTATAAAATTTAAAAATAATTTCTATATATTATATTTAAAAAATAATCAATAAATTAATATTTTTATATTTAAATATTTATATAAATAAATAAATAATACAATTTATAAAATACACATTATATGTCTTAAATTTTTTAAAAATTATTTGACTATATATTTATATTGTTACATAAAACCATTGTCAAAACATGCATAAATAAATAAAATTGTCACAAAATTATTTAAATTAATCTAATATATATGAAATAAATATTTTAATATTAAAAATATCAATAGAATGTTATTATGAATATTCTTTAGTTAATTCTTTTAACAAAATTGTTTCTTAGAAGCTCCAAAAGTAGGTATGTTGATTGCATCAATTTTCACTAAGTATTTTTTTTTCAATACTTTATGTCTTTCAAAAATATTTACAAAATTTTGTCATTGTCAAGGATCCAAATTCCAACATTCTTAAAACAACTTAGAAAGTTTGTCACAATTTGAAGATAACATTGGTCTTTTGCCTTTTTTAATTCTTTATATAATTTTTTTTATATCCCAAATATCATCAAATGGATCTTTTTTTGAAAGAATCTTAGAACATGTCATTACAAAAGAATATACATCTACTTCTAAAGCACATATCTTTATTGATTCTATTCTATTTTTTAATGTCTTTGAAGCTATGTATTATAAAGTTCCATTTATATTCTTATTAGTTTTAAAATTTGGATTTCTTCCTACATTGATTGTAGATGTTCATAAATCAATCAATTCAAAAAAAGCATATATGAAGTTATTGTTGAGTTTTTTATTATCTATAATAATAAGTAAGATATTTTCAAGCTTTAGATCTCAATGTATAATTTGTATGTCATACAAATAGCACATTCCTCTTGCAATTTAATACATAATATCAATAAGAAAGTAATATGGATTTGGTCTTTTTTGCTCTAATATTTTGTGCAAACTAATTTGCATCAATTCCATGACTAAATATACTTCTTTATTTGGATTTTTTATAATTAAGATAATATTATTTTAATTTGATTTTTTTTCTATATAATAATATTTGATATTTAAAAAGTATATTCATGCTAACATCCATTACTTTGATTGCACTTAGAAATCTCAATATTTGGATTCATAAACTTATCCATAAGCTCTTTCATTAATAGGTTTTATAATCTTTAAACTTTTGGTATTGCTTGATACTTCTAAAATATTAATTTTTCTACCTTCTATATATCACAAGTAGTTCAATCTTGCAAATAGATGATTTATTAAATCATAATCTTTAAATTATATATCTTTGCTTGCATAATACAATCTTTGGTGAAGTTGTTCATTATTACATTTAACTTCTTCATTGATTGTAAAATTAAAGCCTACAAATATAACATCTTCCAACACCTTTGAATATTCTTTTAAAAGTAAATCAAATAATGTATCATGACAAAACTTGAAATCTTCTAATAGCTCTTTAAATATTTTTTTAATTTTTAATTTAAAAAATATTTTCTTTACACCATTGTAATTATCTACAATCTTTTATTAATTTTTATATTTTATAACTTATATATTTATCAAGGACATGAATCTTAAAGAAAGAAAATCTTCAATATACTCATTTGTCATTGAAAAAAACTAAAAAGTTACTCAAAAGGTGATGTAATATTAAACTAGAATGGCTATTGTTTCAAGACTAGAAAGTCTTGAAACAAGACTAAGGACTAGAAAGGCATTGACAAGGGTGAAGAAGGCTTCGCTCGTGCCTCCATATATACTCTTAACTAGGAGCTATGTGGCGATTTCCGAAAGAACCTCCAAAACAAGTTAATTTATAAAACATGTATCTAAACTTGTAAGGCAAGTTATTTATATATTCGCCACATAATTAGCTTATTCTATAAGCTACTACATGGAGTATCTTATTCTACAGGCGATCAATACATGGTTAATTTATTGGCCAACTTTCTAATCTACAAACACACATAAAATCAAAACTGTGTCTATAAAGCTTCTAAGAAGCTTTTCTAGAAGACTTTATGAAATTAATCTATATTTACCTATTTCTACCTAATCATATAAATAAATTTTTGAATAATTGTATATATTTGTGATATTACCCCTCCTTTTTTTTAGGGACGAGTTCCACAAAGAGCGATCATCATCTTTTATAATTCTTCATCTTGATTTTGATGGATGTCATCGATAAAAGGCTTCAACTTTCTTTGTTGTATTTATAAAATTCTTTGATGGCTTCCATGTGTGTTCACTAATATCATATCCGTACCAATAAATAAGATATTCCAACCTATTTTGGCATCGCCTTCAGTCTAAGACTTCTTCCACATTAAACTCTTGATTATTATCTACTTCTATAGGAGGAGGTGGCATTTGTCTTCTTCTTAAGATATTCATTGTCTTATACGGCCCAAAAAGGGACATGTGGAATACAGGGTGGATCTTCATAAACTCCAATAGATGTAATCAATAAGCAACATGATTGAATTCTTCACAAATAAGAAAAGATTTCAGCCTATAATAGTTCAACTTATTACAAGGACAAGTAGTCTTGATATTGCAACAAAGTAACTATACCTTATCACTTATATTGAATTGTGATTATTCCTTGCAATAGGCATCTACATTGATCTTTTGTTATTCTTGAGCTTCCTTTAATTGTATCTTCATTGTTGTAAATAGCTCTAATAAATAATTTGCTAAATCTTTCACAGTAGGATTATAAACTTTTAAAAAGTCAAAAGTATCAAGTCATGGATGATAACTATAATTGGCAAAGAAAGGTATTTGTTGAGTAGAAGAATGTACTGAATTATTATACGTAAACTTTGCTAATGATAAAAGAATTGTCCAATCATATCAATGATAATTAATGGTACACCTCAAATACTGCTTTAGAACTTGATTCATCCATTTTGTTTGTCCACCAATTTGAAGATGAAAAGCCAAAGAAAGTTTTATATCCACCTTTAAAATCTTGAATAGGATTCTTTAGAATCTTGATACAAATTAAGTCCTCTTATCTAATATAATATTATTTGGCAATCCATGATAGCAATAAATATTATCAATGAAAAGCTTAACTGTTTCTTCACTTGAAATAGATTTTGTACATTATACAAAATGTGCCATTTTGATGAAGCGATCTACAATTATAAATATAGAGTCATATGAATTTCAGATTGGAAGATCTATGATAAAATCTATAGAAACAAAAGACCTTGGTTGTTTTAGGATTGATAAAATGATTGTTTTAGAATTGGTTTTTCAACCAAGTAACAATTGAAAAAGTCCATAAGATTGATGGCGAGGAGTTTTGAATCTTAAAGAAGTATCGCATGATTATACAAAGTCTTTGATTGCCTTTCACATTTGAAGCCATCAAAAATCTCTTGATATTAGCTCCAAACTCTTGTTGTATCTAAAATAAACTTGAACGACAGGTAATTGTGCCTCACCTTTTGGAACATATAGGCAATCTTTGAAATATAATAAGTTGTTTTTAAAATCAAACTTTGAAGTGACATAGGACTTAGAGGAAGTATTCTTAATATCATAAATAAGAGAATCATAAGACATACTTGATTGAATTTGCATAACAAAGATTGAATCAATAGTCAATGTTGATTTTATTGCTTAAAGATGAAAATGTTTGGGCTTCAAGAAAATCGTTCTTTGTTGATCAAAAGATGCATCTCTTTCTCTTGGTGCAAGATAAGAATATCTATAAAGGGCATCAAATAGATCTTTATCGGATTGATAAGTGATCTTGAAATTGAATCTAGATAAGACATGCTCCAATGGGCTTGATGATGATTCAAAATACATACTGACATGAAGTACTTGAGATTTTTATGATTTGTATATACGATGATTAGATTTGAGGTGCCTTCTGGATAATGATGCCATTCTTGAAATGAATCTACGATTGTAAGGAGTTCTTTGTCATGGATCTCATAATTAATCTTAGCTACTAAAAATTTCATAGAATAAAAAGCTATTGAATAGAATTTATCATCTGTTCCTATTTGTGACAATGCAACACCTATAGCAAAGTTTGACATATTTGGTTCCATAAAAATACCTTGAAAAAATCGACACAATACAAGTTTGGTGCAAAAGTAAACTCCTTCTTTAAAGCATCAAATGATACTTCTGCTTCTTTACTCTACTCGAGTTTGTCTTTACAAGTCAAATATATAAGTGGAGTTCCAACTTGAGAAAAATTCTTGATGAAGATTCGATAGTAATTAGCAAAGCTCAAAAAATATCGCATATTTAGTATTGTTCTTGGAATCTTCTAATCTATGATAGTTTGGACCTTTTTGGGATCCATCATAAGATCTTTGTTGAAAATGATGCATTCTAAAAAGTCAATTTGAGTAGTATGGAATATACACTTTTTTAACTTGACATATAATCCTATATGACTAAGTTTCTGTAACACGTGACAAACATGAAGTTTATGTTTTTCTGTGTTCTTAGAATAAATTAGAATATCATCTAAATAGCAAATGGCAAAATCATCTAAAAACTCAGAAAAAACATCATTCATAAGATGTTGATAAGCACTTGGTGCATTTGTGAGTCTAAAAAGCATGATATTATATTCAAAATGTATATACTTAGTTCAAAAGGTAGTCTTCTATTTGTCTCCTTCTTTGATATGAACTAAGTTGTATATTTTTTGTAGATCTATTTTGATATAGATCTTTGCTTGATTGAGTTGGTCAAGAAGTCCTGAATTCAAAAGCAAAGGATACATATTTTTGATGGTGATCTTATTGAGTCCTTCATAATCCACACATTCATAGAGATCCATCATTTTTCTAAACAAATAAGATAGGAGTTCCGTCCGGAGATTTAGAATGGCATATGAAGTTTTTTGCTAAGTTTGCATCAATGTACTCATTTAATGTAGCCAACTCATTTTGCGATAAGCTATAGATTGGTCCAAATAGTAATTGAGCTCCTTATAGATCAATTGAACAATCATAAGGTCAATGCTTTAGAAGAATATCTACATTTTTTAAAAAAAAAATATCTTGAAATTCTTGATATTGGCTAAGAATATTACTTGACATTTTTCTACCATTAGAAATGGATATAACATGCATGAAAGTTCTCACATCTACTAGTAAAGGTTTGGATGTACTAAACTTATATACTTCTACTTCACTAATCTCATCTTGGATTATACTATAAGAAAAGTTAAGTTTACAAGAAATCCAATCTATTTATAGATTATATTTTTTTAGCTATAATAATTCTAAAATAATTAGATTGAAGGGAGATCTTATTATATTAAATATTATTATGTTGTTATGATCTTTATTTTCTATATTTAAAGAAACAATCTCATGGATAACATTTTCAGAAGACAATAAACAACCATCTATGACTTATATATGTATGGATTTAGTTTTCTTGATTTTTGACAAAATCTTCATATATAAAATTAGCTAAGGCCCCGTAATCTAATAAGACAAAGACTTTGTAATTTTTTTGTCCTAAAGATACATCTACTGTAAAACAAGGTGAGGGATTTGAGGAGAGAATAGGACCTTTACTAGGTGTTACATATGATTTTAGCTGCACGATCTCTATTGTAGTTGAAGAAACTCATTTTTTGGTACATTATCTTTTTTGGTAATTATGCTCTTCATTTTGTAATTCCATTGCTTTTTTAGACAATATTCAGTAGTGTGCTCAGCTTCTATATAATATAAATATAAACTCTCTTAGCGACATGAAGTCTTTTCCTACTTCGTGAGAGATTTAAAATGTATCGTATCAATTTGCATTGGTTCCAGCCTTCATGAATACTTTTTAAAAAACTTGGAAGCTACTACCATTACTTGTCTTCTTCTTGTCCAGTCAAGTCTTTTTACTTGATGCCTTTTAAATAATTGATTGTTGCGTGCAATGGCTTGAGCAACAAATTATTTTAAAGAGTCTACTTATAGCATTGTTAATAACAAATCTTTGATGCTATCCTTCAATTCATATCAAAATTGATTGATAAGTGTTTTATCATTCTAGTCCATATGACAAGCGAGGTTTTAGAATTCAATAGCATATATGGTGGCTGATTGTGATTCTTGTCGTAAAAATAATAGTTTGGTCTCTGCTACTTATTTTTGATCGCTTATTCCAAATGCGGCCATAAATACTTCTAAGAATGAATTTAAATCATAAAAAAGTCGTGAATCATTTTCCATCAAAGATGTAAACCAAAAAAGAGCACTTTCAGATTGAAGTGCAGCTATGAAACAAACTTGAATAAATCCATTTGCATATTGGAAAGGGTGTAACCCTAAGTAGAGCTTAATTTGTTATAATAATCATTGAAATTTTGATCTTTTTCCATCAAACTTCTTGGGCATACTAATTCTTACCTCTCTTGAGCTTGTAGAAGGAAGACCCTTTGAATTTGGTTGTGAGGCTGATCAACTTATTTCCTTCAACTGCACAACTTCTTGACGTAGATTTTGGACTACTTCCATAGGTATAGAAGTATTGCTTCCATGGTTGATGTTGGTGATGCATGAAATTTCAGCCCTAAAAGTGTTGATAAGCTCATGAAGATCCCCAATAGTTGCAAATCTATTCTCACTATTGCTAGGAGTAGAAAACTCAAATAAATCCAAAAAATTAAATTAGAGGAGGGTAATCCACAACATCTAATAAAAATTTCTACAAAAAGGTGTAATCCACTCTTTTAAAAGAAAAGATCAATGTTAAAAAAAAGATTTTTTGTTTAAAGGTGGGTAGTCCATAACCTTTAAAATATAACAATAGAAGTGGAGTAATCCATTTACTTCTAAAACAAGACAAAAATAGTATATTAGTACTCTTGTCAAATTGTCAAGGACATGAATCTCGAAGAAAAAAAATCCTTAATATATTCTTGTATCATTGAAGAGAACTAGAAAGTCACTCAAAAGGTGATGTAATATTAAACTAGAATGGCTATTGCCAAAAACAAGAAGACTAAATAATCTTGAAACAAGACTAAAGACTAAAAATGCATTGACAAGAATGAAGAAGGCTTCATTCATGACTCTATATATACTCTTAACTAGGAGTCACGTGGCAATGTCCAAAAAGACTTCCAAAATATACTGACTTTACAAAACATGTATCTTAACTTGCAAGGCAAGTTATCCATGTATATGCCACATAGTTAGCTTGTTTTACAAGCTACTACATGGAGTTAACTTGTTGGCCAAGTTTCTAACCTATAAATACACCTAAAGTCAAAACCACATCTATAAAGCTTCTACGAAGCTTTTCTAGAAGACTTTATGAAATTAATCTATATTTACCTATTTCTTCCTAATCATATAAGTAACTATTGGGATAAATGTATATATCTATGACAATATCAAAATTCATTAATCAAAAGATTATTCTTAAATATTTTATTATTATAAATCTTTATGCTTTCAAGCACTTTTATTATATTATTAAATAATTTATAAAGATTTACACATTGATTTCTATTTATAAGGATTTTTATCTCCAATAATACCTCAATTTCTTTGTTATAAATTTGGCATTGAAAAAAAAAATTAATATCTTTTTTCCATTTTTTTGATACAAATTCAACACTTTGCATGAATTTAATAATAAATTTGATAATAGCTAGAAATCCCAAAATACAAAAGATCATAATAAATATCCAATTACTTAAAATATATTTTGTGAATAATTCTATAAGATTATCCATCATGAATAATTAGATGATATACATAATCAACCTTCATACACACAATTATACCCTCATTAGAATTTTATTTTTTTACATCCTATAAATTTTAGCTACTAAAAGCTTCTAAATATAATTAAAATATCATTGATATACTTAACTTGAATTAAAAAAAATCTATAATTATGATAGTTCTTTTTCCTGAAATTATTTGATATATGTAATTTACATTAATATGACCAAAACTTACAATTAAAATGTTATTAAATTTACATATCGAATGTCTACTTATTTGGCCCTATACATAAAAAACTAAAAAATATTTTTATAGAAAACTAAAAAAACTATCTAAAAAACCATTTTTAAATTATTTTGGAAATTAAAAATTTTCATTAAACTATGATTTCATAGTAATCAAATTATTAAGACTTTATATTACGATTATCGTATTATTTTATTTTAGTTTTTTTAAAATAAAAAAAATTAAAAATAAAGGCAAGCATCTAGATTGTGTGTGAACAGAGATAATGAATAGTAGCTGAAATATATCTGACATGCAAGTGTGAGCAGGCCCTTAATTAAACCAATTCCAAGAAAACCTATATTAGGAACAGAGCGGCAAAGGGTTTCATGCAACAAGGGAATGTAAGATGCTCGTGCCTAAAACCGCGCTTCGAGGACCACTCTTCATTCCCACAGCCGAACCATTTAGAAATTGGACACCACCTCAATTCTTCGCAACCCAAATAATCGGAAATTGAGAAGCTCTGAAATAGGGTGACAAAACTTGCTTCCCTTCCCCACAGCCTCGATAAATCTCGACAAACCTACTTCAGAGGAACGCTCTCCAAAACTCAAGTCTCGCCGCAAACCCTAGCGGACACAAGCACTGCAGCAGAGCTTCTCTTCATGCGCACCGTCCAGGTAGGGCCTTAACAGTAGAATCCCCCTCACACTAGTATTTACGCTGCAATCCGCTCAACCCACAACAGACTCAGCGCACTATCCCTCTGACCCGAGCTAGTGCATACCACAGGCTCTTGTGATAACCTGTACGCTGGGCGACAGGGCCCCTACCAAAGACTCGCTACGGCATCCCTAGCACAAATCTCAGACACATCCCAGCGCGAAAGCTTGCGTAGAAGCAAGAGAGAGAGCAAACATTCTGGTGGAGTCGCAATGAAAAATAAGCAGTGATGTTGAGCCTCACCAATAATGAATGCCTCGCAGGAATCCTAGGTCGTGGCGAGCCCCCCGTTACGAGATCTGTCGATTTGTACCGACTTTGCAATAATTTGAAGCAAAAAGAATTTAAATTTTATTAACAAAAATAGTATTGATTCTTGTAATAAACATAGGGGAATGTTAAATAGACCCGAGTTTTTTCCTATGTCAACGTATCCATCCAAATCATTGTGAAAATAATAAAAAAAAAATTGACATCTAGATTCATTTTCCCACTCTTGGATCTATAACTAATAAAACCCAACCACATTCATTATAATTACCATATTTTTCATCAAAAGTGGGTCTACTTAACATTCCCCTAAAACCAATCATTTGATAAAAAAAATTATTGACCAAACAAGATTAATATGTTAGTTATAAATATTTTCATGGAAGATTAATCAAGAAGTATAAATGTCCTAAAGAAATCTGACTTTCATGTTAAAAAAATTAAAATCATAGATAAACTTTTAATTTAAATTTAAATTTTTTTGTAATACATAAAAAAGAAGAAGTTATTGGTGTGTATTTTTCAATCCAATAGTAGCTTATTTGTGTTCAAAGAATCAAATTTTTAGATCTATTTAAAGTGAATATTGGACATAAAGAAACTTTATCTTAATAAATTAAGTATATTTCTTCTTTGACCAAATTTTGAACCTCAAACCAAATGAAAAGTTAGAATATATTTTAATCTACATCTGAATGTTGATTAATAAATTCAAAAAGTTAGTCAACATTTTTATTATTTGAATTTATTAATCAACATAAGATCAAGATACATAAAAATTCTAGATAAAATAAGGGGAATGCTAAATAGACCCAAGTTTTTACTAAATCGACTCACTCATCATAACCATCATGAAAAAAAATAATGACATCTAGATCCATTTCTACACTCTTGGATCTACAACCAATAAAAACCAACCACATTCATTATGATTATCATATTCTTCATTGAGGGTGAGTCTATTTATTAAAAGCATGGGTCTATTTACTATTCCCCTGAAAAAGAAAACAGACATAATACATACAAAAGTGAATCAACTGATCAGTGCCATTAGTATCCTAAGCAAATACTAAGAATATTATACACATTGGAGAATGGTTGCAGACAGTAGGTCAGTAGTGGCCTAGATTGGAATTTCTTCTGCGGTTAAGTCTAGCTCTACGAGAGATGTTGACTACAAATAGTAATTGATTTGCACTGGAATGCACAAAGGTAGTCTGGGCATTCTCATATTCCTGTACATTCAATTTTTGATGGACTGGGCTGCAGCAATGAAGCCCACATCAGTAGCACTGACCTCACGTTAACCCCAACTGTACAATACTCCACTTAAAGACAAGATCTGTGTGACATCCTTGGAGATTGGTGTCACTGCGGATGGCGAACACTAACAGAGCATTGCCAACTGGAGACTTTGAATTGGACTTGTGGGTGATAGAGAGTTGACGTTACAATAACACTGTGCTTAATTCTTGTTCTACAGACGATCTGCCAGTTCTGTTTTATTTTCACTCGCTTGGTTTATTATCATTATTGATCTGGTGTGTGCTCAGAGCATCCGTTTGATGCAATTATGGATCAAATAATGCTCAATGAGAGAGCAAGTCTTCTTCATGCTCTTCATGTTGCCGAGCTTTCCAGCGACAGGAGTGGAAGGGATGACCCTGATCTTGGCAACTGCGTGATCACTCCTGACCACAGCCTACATCATGGACTTACCCGAGGTCCAAGCACTTCTAAGGCGCAACTACACTAGCGCATTCACTGTCGTCGGGAAGATGTTCGCCACCCTGAACGTGTTCGTGGGGCTTGATGAGTTGAACAACATGCCATGTGAGTACAATTCGAGTTTTTTGTCTATGGACGGATACGAATACTAGAGACTCCTGCAATTCTAACGACTTTTTTTTGGCAACTGAGGCGACTGAATATCGCTCACGGAAGCCGTGCTGCAATAATCTTCAACTTCGATGTGAACATGAAATTCAAGGATATTTATGAAATCTCGTTCTTGGGGCTAGAGTGTATCTCAGTCAGTGAAGGTTTAGCCGCAGAATTTCTTTTCCTGCATGACTTCCCACGGCTATGGTTCGATGAATAGATAATTGTGCACATCAATTACAGTCATACTTGTTTTAAAAATCCCAGATATGTACACCAAGCTCCAACAGTAAAACAAACATTGAAGCGTTTTAATAAACACCAAGTAAACCGTCAAGAGGTAAAATGCGCTCAGTTGAACAGATCAATGATGGTCAACGTACAAGTTTATGGAACAAGCTAGGAGGCTGAGCGCCACAATCACTGTCCTGTATACCTACTGCCATATCCTAACTAGTTCTTCACACTACATGATATGCATCGTAATTAGCAGTTGTTAGAGGACAACAAGACTAATGCTGTTTGTGCTGTCATCCACAATCCACGAAATACATGTCGGGGCAATGAAGTCTCACTGGTTGCCTACCCATTTTCTGAAACACCAAGAGATCAAAAACTGAACGGGGCGTCAGATTTCATGACCAATACCAAACTCTATTGCAACTGATCTAACTCTTGCTGAGATTTCCAACAGGAAGGGTGAAGTAGGAGTTTTCGTTTGTCAACAGTCCAGCCAGGCCCATATACCACGCAATGAGGCTAGTAATAATGCCGAAGAAGCCACCAGCCTGGAACGGGCACTCATGGTACAGTAGCTGAGTCAGTGAAGGTATTGAAACACCAAGTGATTTGCAAAAAAAAAAAAAAAAAAAAAAAAAAATCTTCCTGAACCGCCACAAAATTTACATGAAGGGGAAGATTTACCCTTTTGAAGCCTTCATGAGAATGCTTGAAGTCGGAGATGGTGAGCAGCGCCAAGGTGAGTGTCAGAAAGGCGAACAAGGCGCTGAGAGCGATATTTGCCCTCAGTGTCCCCAGCCACATCATGAAAGTGTACATGGTCCACGCAAGGAGGTAAATTGCAACGGCAGGCAGAACATCCTCCTCGTAGCCTCCAAGGAAAGCTTCTTTGAATCCGAAGCCAGGGATGAGAATCGCGGCGTAAGAGAGCCAGAAAGCGCTGTAGGATGAAAATGCCGTCGCACCAAAAGTATTGCCGGTCCTGAACTCCCACATGCCTGCGAGAAGCAGCACCAGGCCACCGTAGAAGAAGGCGAGCCCTGTAGCGACGTTGGTGGGCGTTGACGCTGAAACACCGAAGATCGCCGCATGGTGGCATGACAGCACGAAGGTTGTTAGCGCAATTGCGAAAAGACCTAACGGTGCGGGATTGGCAATGAGGACCACATGCAAGGGCGGGGGGATGTGTCTGACATCTAGGTCATAGTGCCCGTTCTCCGCCATAGCTGCAATTCACACACACACACACGAATACCTTATTTACAGCGAAAATCTCTGAAACCAGTCCTGTAATCTTTCATCCTAAGCTCCATCTAGTTTTCGGAATGGAATGGTTTCAAATCCTGTATCATCTTTAAACTACCACAGTGATTGTGCCAGTGCTATCCAACATCTCAGTGTGTGTTTTACCCTTCGTTCACGTTACACTGCAACAAGCTGCGTTGATGAAACTCTAGCAGGTGTTGTCTCGAAGTGTTTACGAACGCGTAATTTTGACTTACTGACCTTGAAAGATTGGGTACTTGGCCTTGAAGTGCAAACTAATGATATTTGTGCAGAAACACACTATCGACAGTGGAAGCTATCAAGTGTCGTGTGTGTAATCCAAGCTCGTTTACATGCTGCAACGTCTTCTCAAAGAAGGTGCCACAGGGTTATTTGGCAACATTCACTAGTTTCGGCAACTCACTGTATGGCAGGATTGTTGCGAAGTCACAGCGGAGTTATAGTAGAATTAGATTCCTAAACCAACCATCTGCAATCTTTGTACATGAATCTCAGACGCATAACGAGAGGTTGTAACCATCGGTCTACCTTCAAATCCCTTAAAAATAGCCATACGCATGAGCATGCCGATACTGTGATGCCATGTAAGCATTGCAATTCTCACAACACAGTCCAGCTGTATCGGTGCAGGTTCTCTGTGAATTTCCCACAGTTAATAGGCAAGAAAAAAACTAGAGTTGTGTGAAGCATGCAAGCGATGAGGATGGTGACGGCACCGCAGCCATTTCATGAAAGGAATGACCCTGCAGATCTTCGCACACGATGGGCACGCGAGAGCATGATCGTGGTACTATTGCAACTAAATTCGAGGTCTAAATCTAAAAAATAATGATTCCAGGATACAATCCTAGTTCCTCTCGTAGAGGTTGAGTGTTTTTTTGGTACAAATCTGATATGTGTGGCGTTGCCGGGAAATTGGAAAGTAAACAAACTGAAGATCTGGATAGATTGCCGGTTATTCCTTGTTTCTCCGAACCGTGCCTCATGTGCGCACAAAGAGATCAGATATATAATGACAACGCTCGCACGAGCTGCGAATTTTTTAAATGCAATCTTACTCGCAGGTTTAGAAACCTGCCCCATGGTTGGAGTGAAAGCAACTTGGTCCAAAACTCCTAGTTTTCTGAGGAAGATTTAACGGAGTTTGTATCGAAAACTTGATCACATTTCTCGTGATTGAAGACTGATGTGGAGAAGCGTGTGATATCCCCAGGACCACACACGAGTCAGTCGAGGTTCAAGTCCATGGGAAGCCAAGAGGAAGTTGCTTGGGTTCCTGCAAACAGCCATCGACGGATGACGTAGGACACCAAACGTCCTGTGCCTCGGCGATTCTTCATCTTGTGACCAACCCAGAACATCTCTCTGTTGAAATCACCACATTCTGGGGAGAAATTTTCCACGACCCAGATCTAGATTGTACTGTTGAAGTTGAGGTGCGATTTTTTTTATGTTCTATTTAATTTTTGGAAGGGAGAGGGAAATTTTTCCTTTGAAGTCTCGTTGTAATGTTTCCGAAAAGAACTTGTTGACGTTTGCAGGAGATTCCTTGCCCAATGATTGAAGAGATTTTTGTGGCAAGAAACATTTATTTTTATTATTATTATTATTATTATTATTTTTGTAAGGACAACTACTCACTTGTAAGAATCATATTAGAATAGAATGTTGATATATATGTTTTGAATATGTCTTAAAAGTCCTAACATTGTTCTTAAATATTAATAAAATATTTAATTTAAAAAATAACAAATGTTGCATGAATGACAAAAAAAATTATATTAATCTATGGATATTTTTACTTAATAAAATAAATGCAGTTCTTGTCAATCTTGTTGCTAATTGGCATGTGTTGGACGTCCATATTCAAGTTCAGGATGCTATCAAAGGGCTAACAGAGGACCAGGAAGTTGATTGACCATTCAGGTAATTTTTTTGATTCCAAAATTTCTTATGCATTGATCACAGAATTGGAGAAGATTGATTGACATTGAGTATGTGTCTGCTACAAATGTGCTAAATTATGTTTTGAATGTTATGACTAGTTTTGATTGTTTTCAATTTAAGGAAAGCAACAAACATTATTTCTTTGCAGTTGATATGCAAATATTGCAATCCTGTCATATTCACCTATACATTATTCTTGATATAATTATGCCTGTAATCCTAGCAGATGGTTAGTTCATTTCAAAATACTTGTGTTATTGGTTTTGTGTACTTGTTTGTGAAGGTCTTTAGGAGACTGTTTGTTCTCTAAGGCTGGCATGTTGCCATGATTTTTGGCTTGAGGCACAGACTGATACAACAACAGCCATGGCCACTATAGAAGAACAGATGCGTAGACATTTCTGATTTAACAATATGCATAGTGAGAATGACAAAGGTGAAGTTGATGGGGTGGACAAAGTTGCTGATGGAAAGATTTTACAAAACTTAGCTCTACACCATCATAACTCCATGATCTATATTCAATTCCAATAAGAAATAGAGAAAGATACTATGTTACAATGCTAAACTTCATAAATTGATTATCCATGTGCATGTGCAGCAAATCAACACTGCACTCCCCAGAGTTGCTGCATTGAGAAGTGAAACACATTTGTCACCACAGACCCATCTCTGGAGGCTGGAGGAGTGGGGATTGAAACACTCCAGCAATGTGTACATTTAAAAACATTGCATAGTTTTAAAAGTTCGGTTTGTTTTGTTTTGTTTAGGTTTATATCAAAAGTTGCATTACCTAATATCTAAAACTGTTCATAAAATAAATAAATTACAAAAAAGGTAAAAATAATATATTATTTTTTTTGAAAACGGTAATTTTTTTAAATATTTAAGTTTTTAAAAAATATATCAGATTTTACTTTATATGAATTTTAATGATATATTGTTACCTATACTGACTAAAGTGAATATAAATTTTCTTCAATTAAAAATAATTATTTAGATTTAAGATTTACTTACTTTAGAATTTTTTGAGGATTTTATTTCATTTTTTATTTATGAAAAAAAATATAAAATTAAAATTGTATTGATATTTTTTCAGAAACTATGTAAATGCATGCATCAATTCAGAAGACCCATTAAATCTTTTACTTCTGGCTCCAAATGAAATTGCTAATCAGAATCTTTAAAATAAGTCTACTTTGCTTATTTACTGGAAATTTCTGTATTATAACTACTTGGTAAAATGATTTTTAATTGTATTAAAAATGACTTTAATTTGTATCAAAGATAAAACTTAATTTATTTGATATCATGTTGGTATATATATATATATATATATAAATGAACATCTACATCATGTATTTTATTAAAAATTAAAAGATAAAATTATAAGATTAAACCTTTGTCGAAATCATGAAGATATCTAAAGCATTTTCAATTGTGTATTTTGTAAAAGCATCATCAAGAAATTTAGAAGAGATTAAGACATTTGTATAACCAAATTCATTTGAAAATTATAACTCCGATTTAATTATTATTATGATTATAAAAATATTTATATGCATATATATATATATATATATATATTAAAAATTAAAACATGATAAAGAATCTAAAAAATAAAAAATAAGAATGTTACTTTTATCAATATATAATTTTTTAAGAAGAACGAATAAAATAAATTTATATTTCTACATAAAATACTTGTCCTTAGATATTTAAGAAGAAAAGGAAAGAAATAGATATTAAACCATGAATTTTAATATTACTAAATAATATTTAAAATAAATATATCTTAAATCAACTCACTTTCTATGACTTATTCAAAAAATAAATAAATTATATACATCTATAATATAATAGAATTTATATCTAAGGTGGCTGCAGTAATACATACTTACATCAAAAATATAAAACACATGCAGACATGGGTTATCTAGATATATGGACATATATATACACTTTGTAATGCAAATTTTTTGTGCTAGGAAATTTTCATGGAAATTTGAAAGGATTGTAAGAATACCTCAAATTGTATCCAAATCAAGTGTTTACTCTATTTGCAAACTGTAGATTGTGGTGTAAAAATATGGTTTTTATAATATCAACATGTTAAAGATGAATGGACATGTTGAAATTTTAACAAAATTCACTCAATTCTTTGATTTGATGGATCAATTTGCCATTGTATATATATTTTAAAGTAAAATTATGCAAATATCTGATTAAAAGTATTAAATATTTTTATAAAAATAAAAATAAACTCTCAAGAAACACTTAAAAATATTTTGCATTAAAACTTATAGAGGTACATTAGAAGCTTCATAAAAAAATAAGTTTTAATTCATAACACTATTTAAATTTAAAAATTATATAACTTCATATATCAAAATAATATGTATGTTTTTTTTAGTATTTATAAAAATTATCAAATTCAAAAACATAGACATTCTTGGATTTAAAAATCTAAGATTATATATAGTTTTAAATCTCTATAAAACAAAATTTAAACCATTAAATTGTAAGCTTGAAATATGATTCTATATAAGAATTTAAAATATTTTAATATTATATATAATACATTATATTATAATACTACAAAATTTTAAGAATTATAATTAAATCTAAAATACAAATAAATAGGTCAAGAAAAAAATAAATTTTAATGATGGTTTATTTTTATTATTTTATATAATAATAATTAAAAATTTTATATCTAATTAATAATTGGAATATAGTAGAGCCACCTTAAAATAAAGATTCTTGTAATCTATTGCAAAACTTTGAAAGTACAAGTATTTCAACTGAAGTTATTAACAATAAATAGGAATGTTGTTCAACTTTGGAAGGTCCTGCCAATTTCTACAATTGGAATCTATAAAAGAAATATCCTTGCTTTTAATCTCAAAATCGTCTTTATTTGTCACAAAAAAAGAAAAAAAAGAAAAACACAAACCAATATAACAAAGTCTTTCAATAGATCAATAATGCCAAAAACTAAAAGATAAAGCATTCTTTGGAAGTTGAAGAAAATATCAATATTAAAAAAAACATGTATATGTTTGTGGATTTAAAAATATTTAAAAATATTTGAAATAAGGTATCAATTAAATATCAATAATACTATATATTTTATGTTAAATTTTAAATAATATTCTATCATCCTAAAAAATAAAATATACATTAAAATCAAGCTCAAATTATGCAATTCAAACTAAAGTTGCACAACTTAAATTATGAAAAATCGATGGTAGAAATTGTCATAGACATACATATTTACCTAGATAAGAAGTGCTAGATAGAAGTTAAATGTAGTTAGATTTGATATTATCTTAAGGCGAGGCTTCTTAAAAGCTTCATACATGTATATTTGATTTTATGTATGTTTATAGTTGATTAATAGGTTAGAAACTTGGCCAACAAGTTAGCCATGTATTACATGTATGGATTGCTTATTTTACAAGCTAAAAATATAGTACACATATAAGAAACTTAACTTGCAAGTTAAGACATATGTCTTGTAAATTTGACACATATTGGAGGTCCTATAGGACATCGCCACATAGCTCCTAGTTCATAGTATATATCAAGGTAAGAGTGAAACCTTCTTTACTCTTGCCAAAACCTTTTTAATCTTTAGTCTTATTTCAAGGCTTTCTTGTTTTCTTGTCTTTTATAATAGCCATTCTAGTTTAATATTAAACCATCTTTGAATTATTTTCTAGTCTTTTTTAGTAAGACAAGAATATATATTAAATTTTTAGTTTTCTAAGATTTATGTCTTCAACAATTTGATAAGAGTCCTAAATTTTGGTCCTTATTTTGTTTTTAAAAGTGAGTAAATTACTCCACTTCTATTCTTGTATTTTGAAGGTTGTAGATTATCCACTTTTAAATTAATATTTATTTTTTTAACACTAATATTTTTTTAAAATAAAAGATTAATTATATTTTTAGAAATTTTTATTTAATATTAAAGGTTGAAGATTATCTTTTTTTAATTTGACTTTTAAATTTATTTGAGTTATCTATAAAAGAAAAAATTATGGATACTACCTTTAAAAAAAAAGAGAATAGATTTGTAACTATTACAAATCTTTATGTACTTATCAATACTTTAAAGATGGAAATTTCATATATCTCCAATCTCAACTATAGAGATAGTATTTTGTTACTTATGGAAGAAATCAACAATAAAATTCAAAGTCTATACTAAGAAGATGTGTAATTTAGAGAAGCAAATAAATCAAGTTCACAATCAAATCTAAGATGTCTTGTTATTTCAAGTATAAAAAAAACAAGGATAAGTATGCCCAAGAAGTTTGATGGAACAAGTTAAAAATTTTGAAGATTTCTACAATAAGTAATGATCTATTTAAAATTATCAATATTTTGATGGATTTATTCAAGTTGGATTCATAGGTTTATTTTTCTCTGGGAGTGCTCTCTCTTAATTTTTACCTTTGATGGAAAAAGCTTCATATCTTTTTTGTAATCAAAATTCATTTTTAAAAGGTTTTATGGTTACTTTTAGAGAAAGTGATCAAAAAAGGATATCATAGACCAAACTTATATTTTTTATGATAAAGATCATATTTAGCTATTATATATGTTATAAAATTCTAAAATATTATTTATGATATAGATTAAAATGAAAAAGTCCTTATCAATCAATTTTGATATGAATAAAAAGATAATATCAAAGATTTATTATTGATGATGCCAAGAACAAGCTTATTAGAAGAATTTATTGCTCAAGCCATTGTATATAATAATTAATTCTTTAAAAGATGCCAAGAACAAAGTTTTGATTGGAGAAGCACAAATCAAGCTATAGAAATAGCCTCTAAGTTTAATAAAGCTTATTCATTAAGACCAAAACCTATTTAAATTAATATGATATGTTTTTATTAAAGTAAGTAAGTAGAAGTAAAAATATTCTATTTTTATTTTCTATTTTTGTTAAAGTAAGTAAGTAGAAGTAAAAATAAGTTATCTTCTAAAAGAGATTATTTGGTAAGTTACTAATGGTCAAAGGATTGACTCTTTATATATAGAGAGGGTATCTTATAGATATAAGATGAAGTCAAGGGCAAAGAATCAAAGTCAAGAAGATAAAATATCAATTAGAGAACATTTGAAGACTATATAAAAATAATTAGTATTTGGTATAAGATACCTTTTTGATTAGTAAGATTCTAAAGGATTTGGACCATAGGGTATCTTATTGGTAAGTTAGATGCAAAAGGATCTTAGGACTATATATGTAAAAATCAAAGAATAGAAGTTAACTTTTAGGATAGCAAATACTACCTATAAATAATAAGTATTGGAAGTAAGAGACATCTTATTCTATATTCTCTTTATATGCAAACTTATTGATGCTATATGTTGTAACTTTAAAGTTTTTTTTTTTTTTTTTTTTTTTTTTTTTTTTTTTTTTTTCTTCAATAGATTATAAGTCTACTCATTTTTAATTATAAATTTTGAAATTCTTTGAAATTTTTTTATTGTGAAGAGTAGATCTTATGATTGGTACTAATGTTAGGATTTGGTATTATCTAACTTCACTTTTACATCTAGTTATTGATATATTTTTACTCTTATTTTTTGTTAAGTACATTCATGGTCTGAGAGATTGTTAAATACTTGAGAATGATATTTTAAAATACTAGTATTATATTTCTTTGCTGACTTACATCATTGGTGAATTAATATTATACTTTCATGTGTTTAAATTCTTAAAAGATCTTTTTATAATAATAAGAGGTATTTTATAAGATTATAAGTGTTATGTAAGATTAGAAATAATTAAAGAATAATAAAATTTATACAATAGATTTAAATAGAGTATAAGATTTGTAAAAAGTTTTATAAGTGAAGTTGAGAGTGATTAAAGAGTGAAATCAATAGTTTACTTGTAAAGAAGGTATTTTGAGTTTCTAAAGTAACAACATTTTCTTGTTGATTTTGAAAGCTTTATCTTTTTTTCTTCTTAATTTTCTTTAATACATCTCTTCTTTAGATATAGCTTCAAGTGAGGGTGAGGACTTGAAAGTGATTGAAAAATTTAGAGGTGACAACTTCTACTATTGAAAGAAAAAAATAGAACTTTTATTAGCTTCATTAGATCTATAGGACATTATTAATGAAAGTAAAGAGCTTCCAAGCAACAATATTGATGTCAAGGTGAAGAAGGAGTAAAAATAATGTGAAAGAAAGGCTTTTAAGTTGATTGCAATAAATCTTGATATTGCCAACTTTTCACATTTATTTACTTGTAATCAACCATTGAAAGCATGGAAGATTCTTTGCAATATGTATCAGAATAGAAATCTTATCAATATTCTATGGATAAAGAGAAATTTTTTAATTGAAAAGATGGAAGAAGGAAATGACCTCATGGTTCATATTAACAAGATAAAAGCACTTACAATCCAACTAATAGTTATTGTCATACTAGTTGATAATAGAGGAATTGTGTTGACATTGTTCATGAGCCTTTTAGAATTCTATAACTACTTCATTGTGGCATTGGAGTCCATCAATATGAAGGAATTTATTATGAATTATACCACGTTAAGATTTGCACATGAAGTGACTATGATAAAAAAAAACTTCAAAATAAATATTTGGTTTTATTTTCAAGACAAGACAAAAGTAATTATTTTTATTAACATAAAAATCTAAAATAAATATGAAAAATTACTATTTTTATAAAAAATATGTTATTTTATAAAAAATTACTACAAGACCAAGAAAAGATATAGTGAGAATGCAAACAATGCTCGTGATAGTTTTGGTGGAGATGATTATACTTTCATGGTAAGTGAAGGAGCCTCCATGGCTATCATGTCTAAGTGGATTATAGATTTGGATGCTACTAAGTATATGACACTATATAAGTATTCATTTGATATTTATAAAGTAATTCTAGCAATAAAAGTTTGGTTGGAAGACAATGGCATGGTATAAGCCATTGAAATTGGCTCTATTGTGATAAACATTGTTATAAAGGACCAAATCAAGATGATCAGATTGAGAGAAATCTTCTATATATTAAAAATGAAGAAAAACTTTTTTTTGATAAACAAACTTATGTCACATAGTTATAAGATTCAATTTGATATGAATAGATGTTTCATAAAGATATTGTGTAGGAAAGATATTGCCAAATGCTTTAGAGATGGAAACTTCTAATTCATCAATTATGAAAATGTGAATGGAATTGAAGTGATAGAATTTATTGAATTTCCATAAGATCAAAAAAAGTTTAAAATTTGGCATCAATAACTTAATCATTTATATGCCAAAAGTATGAGAGACCTCCAATCCATAGTAAGTGGTTTGAATCTTCGTAAATTTAGTAACAATACCATACCACTTGCTTGTAAAGATTGTATACATGGTAAATAATAAAAGACTTTATTTCCAAGTGGAGTTGCAATACGTGCTAGCAAATTTTTGGAGATTGTGTATTCTAATATTTATAGATCAATGAAGATGCTTTCAATTGGAGGAGCAAGATACTTTATCATATTTATTGATGATTTTTCAAGAAATATGAGGATTTACATATTTAAAATTAAGAGTGAGTATTTTTCAAAGTTTAAAGAATTTAAAGTACTTATGGAGAAGTAATGCAAGTGCAAGTTCAAATTATTGTGCACAAATAATGGAAGTGAATATATATTAAAGTATTTTGATGAGTTTTTGAAGATTTAAGATATTGCAAGATAAACTTCTAATCTTTATATTCTACAATAAAATAGAGTTGCTGAAAGAGTAAATTGCACTATCGCGGAGATGACAAGGAGTATGCTTCGTGCACAAAACTTTGGACATGAGTATTGGATAGAAGCCATTGTAAATTTGATGTATACAACAAATAGATGCTCTACAAATGCATTTATATCAATGACTCTACAATAAGCTTGAAATGGCATGAAATCTTGTGCTTTACACATGAAGAGTTTTAGATACATTGCTTATGCAAAGATATTCAATTATATAACATCCAAACTTCATGCAAAAGGTACTAAATGTGTGTTTTTTGGATATCATAAAGATACCAATGCATATAGACTAATGTATGTAGAAACCAAGAAAATCATCAAGAATTGTAATGTAGAATTTTTAGAACATAAGAATTCTTATGAATATTTAGAGATAAGTCCATGTAGAAGGAAATATATATTTTTGAACATATCTTCAATTTCAACAAAGAAAGAAAAAGAAGTTAATAACAATGAAGATAATAGAAATACAAATTAAGATGAAGAGGTAAAGAAGGTACATCAAAGTATATCTACAATTGATACAATCAACAATAAAGACAATCAAGATGTTGAAGATGATAATAATGATGAGGAGTACCAGCCTTTGAATGAAAAGAGACAAGTTTCAAGAGAAAAAAGCTTGCAAGAAATCTTCAAGTGCATAAAGGTAAATCATCATCAAGTAAAAGGAGATATATTATGAGAAATAGAAAAAAACTTGGTGAATGATAGAAAAACCACATCTTTTTTCACGTAAGTGAAGAACATGCCAATATTATATTCTTTGTTGATCCATTGAATTTGTATGATGCAATAAAGTCCACAGATGCTATAAAATAGGAAAATACTATGAAAAAAAATAAAAGTCACTTATCGACAATGTAATATGGAAATTATCTCAACTTCTATTAAATCAATCTTTAATTAGATATAAGTAGGCGTTTAAAACCAAAAGAGATGCAATGAGTAATGTTATGAGATACAAGGCTAAATTGATTGCCAATAACTACTCATAAATTACTGGTATTGAATTCAATGAGATATTTATTCTTGTGGCTAAATTCATTACTATTAGAACCATTGTGGTAGTCAAGGTACAATGGACTTGTTTCAATTTTGACTTAAACATGCATTAAATGAATGTAAAGACGGATTTTTTCAATAGAAATTTAAAAGAAAACATCTAAATGGATCAACTTCAAGGATTTGTTGAAGAAGACAAAGAATATTTTGTTTGTAAGTTGAAAAAATCCTTATATGGGCTCAAGCAATCACCAAGGGCATGGTACCAATGTATTGATATATTCTTTGTGAATGAAGGATTTGTAAAGAGTGAAGCTGATTATTCCATATATGTGATATAATTAAATAAATTTATATTAATTATCATCTTTTATGTTGATTATTTAATCATCTTAATTAATACCTTGAAGATAATGGATTGATTGAAGACAAAGTTTAAAAAAGAATATGAGATGAGTGATTTAGAAGAGCCTCACTATTATTTAAGAATGGAATTTTTCAAAGATTGTACTAAAAAGACTATTATAATAAGCCAAAGTAAGTACATTGAAGGTGCATTGAAATAATTTAGCATAGCAGAGTATAAGTCTATTGGAACATTTATAGAGGCTAATTTGAAGTTGAAGAAATTTACAAATAAAGAGTTTGTAGAAATTAAAGATAAAATACAAAGTGTTCTATATAAGACAACAATAGGCTTACTTATATATGTAATGGTTGATATAAAGATGGATCTTACATATGGGGTGAGTATTGTGAGTTAATACATGTCAAAGATTAGATCAATTCATTAGATAACTATAAAAAAGAATATGAGATACTTAAAAGATACTTAGATTTAAAATTATGCTTTAGAGATGATAAATTATTTTACATAGTTATTGTCATGCAAATTAATTTAGAGATACAAATGATAGAAGTTTAATAATAAAGTATGTATTTTTTTGTTGAAATGGGAGCTGTTTTATAGAATTGCAAGAAATAATCAATAATTATAAGATCAATAATATAGATGGAATACATGACAACAAGTCATAATACAATAGAGGCAATATAGCTAAGATAACTTATGGAGGATATTAGAGTAGTGCAAATGGAAGCAACTCTAATAGAGTGTGACAATCAAGGATGTCTTATATTTACAAAAAATTCAAAGGATCATTTATGGACCAAAATCATTGACATTCAACATCACTTTATAAGAAAAAAGATTGAAATAGGAGTGATTGATATGAAATATTATGCAACAAAAGGTATGCTTGTTGATTTATTAATAAAGCTATTAGTGAAGGATAGACATCACATGTTAATAAAGACATTAAAATTAAAAGCCTTTGATTAATAGCTAAGTAAGAGTATTAAAATAAATAAATAAAAATAAAAGTAGAATAAGTTATCATATAGAGCATATTAACTTAGATAAGTTACTAATGATCAAAGTATTAACTCTTGGTATATGAAATGACATCCTAAAAATATAGAATGAGATTAAGGGCCAAGAATCAAAGTTAAGAGGATAACATATCAACTAAAAAAATATTTGGAGATTAAATAAAAATAATTTATATTTGACATATGATACCTTCTTGATTAGTGAAATGCTAAAGGATCCAAGGACCATAGCATATTCTTGTAGTAAATTAAATGCCAAAGGATCCTAAGACCATGTGTGTAGAAATCAAAGAGTAGAAATTATCTTTTAGGGCAACAATCACTCTTTATAAGTAATAGATTTTGGAAGTGAAAGACATCTTACTCTATACTTTTTTTGTATGCAACCTTGTTGATGATATGTGTTGTGACTTCAAAGTTTTTTTTCTTCAATAGTTTCAAGCCTATGATTGAGCAAGAAAAACTTGACTTTGTTAAGAAAGTTTATATTTATATTATAGAGAACCTAAGTACACTACTCAATATTATCCAAAGAAGAAATGTAACCACAAAATGAGAAGTATAATTTCTAAAGAGTACAATATGTCAGAAAATAAATTTCTTCAGCTATTATAGGGACCTTATAGTTGGAATCTTATACAACATCCAATAAAGTTTTTATTTTTTTCCGAAATTCTTCATCTTATTTTATAATAGAAGTTTATTTAAGAACAAAAAATCACAAAGTCTTTGCCTTGCTAGATTTAGTAGCTTCACCTTGTTTTGTAGATAAAGCCTTTATTAAAAAACAAGAAATATCTTTAGTCAAGAAAAATAAATTTGTGCATGTAGAAATCATAGAATTTTCAAAGCATCCTTTATAGAAATAGATGCATCAAACTTTATCTTGAGTATTGTGTTATTACAAATAGGAGAAAATAATTAGCTCTATCTAATAGATTTTCATTCCAAGAATTTTTTTGTAATTAAGATTAATTATAAAATCTACAACAAAGAACTATTTGTAATTATAGATTTATTTTAAGAAATAACATCATTATCTAGAATATACTTTTAGTCCAATCACTATCTATATGGATCACAAGAACCTTAAGTATTTCATATTGGCACATGTTTTGAATTATTGCCAAGCACATTGGAGCATATCTTTATCAAGATTTGATTTTTAGATCATTCATCAATTCAAAAAAATAAGAAGATTTATTAGATGTATTTTTTAACCATTCTTATCCTTCATTCAAAGAAAGAGATGTAATTTTTAATCAACAAAGAAAAATTCTCTTGAAGTTGAAGCATTTTTTTCTTTGAGCAATGACATCAACATTGATTATTGATTTAATTTTTTTTTAAGCAAGTTAAATTAAATACGTTCTCTGACCACTTTGTTCATAATATTAAGAATAATTCTTCTAAGTCTTATGACACTTCTAGGTTTGAGTTCAAGAATAATCTACTTTATTTTGAGAGAAAATTATATATTCTAAAAGGCAAAGTTCTTCTAGCTTGTTACAATTTTTTAGTAGTTTGATATTTTAAATAAAACAAGGTGTTGAAGCTAATATTGAGAGATTTTTTGTAGCCTCAAATATAAAAGATAGTCAAAGATTTTATACAATTATATGATATTTGTTCAAGATCAAAAATTCCTCGTCATTAAGTTTATGGACTTTTTCAACCATTATCTATATTAAAACAACCATGGTCTTTTGTTTTTGTAGATTTTATTATAGATCTTTAAGTCTTAGGTTTGTTTGATTCTATATTTGTGATAATAGATTATTTTACCAATATGCAAATTTTTTATCATGTACAAAATCTATTAGTAGTGAAGAAACAACTAAATTTTTTCTTGACAACATCTATTGTTATCATAGATTATCCAAAAATATTATATTAGATAAGGAAATTCAATTTGTATCAAGATTTAAAAAAATCCTTTTAAATATTCTAAAGATAGATATAAAGCTATATTTAGCTTTTTATCTTCAAACTCATGGATAAATGAAATATATAAAGTTAATTTTGAAGTAATATTTGAGATATACCATCAATTATCAATAATATAATTAGAATTTTTTACTATTAATAAAATTTACTATTAATAATATAATATATTTTTTATATAAAAAATATATTTTTTTACTAATTATGGTTATTATCTAAGACTTAATATTTTTGACTTTTTAAAAATTGATAATCCTATAGCAAAAGTTTTAGTAAATCATTTATTTGAGCTAAATACAAAAATAAAAGCACAACTAAAAGAAGCTCAAAAATGACAAAAGATAAATGTGAATGCCTATTATAAAGAACAACTTCAATTCCACATTAGCAAAAATGTATGATTATTTTGTCACAATATCAAAACTAGCCACGTTTATAACAAATTAGACTACCATAAGCCTAAATCATTTCCTATTTATAAATAAATCAATCTAATCGCTTATTGATTATATCTATCAAAGTCTTTAAAGATCCATATCATATTCTACATATATCTTTTTGAACCAAATAAAATAATAATTATCTCGAAAAAAAGACAAATGCCACTTCTTCTTGTAAAAGTAGATAACAATCAAGAGTTTGAAGTAGAAGGAGTCTTAGACTCAAGGTGGTATCAAAATAAGCTTGAATGTCTTATTTATTAGCACAGATATGATATTATTGAATGCTCATAGAAGCCAACTAAGAATCTTACAAATACAATAAAGAAGATTGATATTTTTTATTGATAACATCCATCAAAATCAAAAAGAATAATAACAAATCTTTGTTATAAAAGAAATGTAATTTAAAAAAAGCTATATTTTATCTTTTATATTTGTTTATAGTTTATGTATATTTGTAGTAGTAGAATGATAGAGAACTAAGAGCTAATAGATTTAACTCAAGACCTATCATTTATTGACTTATTATATGAGACATTATAATTATTATAGCCTTTAAGATAACATAATCAAGATGAAAATTCTCAAAAACAACAAATTCTTCCTTGAATAGATGATAAGATATAAATCATTTGGTATTACAACTTTGAAAGAGATTCTCAATATTTGGTGATTTTATTAGAAGTAAAAATAATTTTTGATAATCTTATAAATATTTTATTTGAAAAAATTTATAAAGGCCTCAAAAATGATTAAATAATAAGATTTTCTTTTCATCCCAGAATGGAACATTATTAATCGCTAAGAAGACCTATCTTTAAATTTATTCTTACTTCTATATATACTATCTACTTAAAAGCTATATGGCAATATTTTATAGGACCTCCAATACATGTTGATTATATATAATACATATGTTAACTTGTAAGGCAAGTTTTCTATATGAATGCTATATAGTTAACTTATTCCACAAGCTATCAACATGTGTATTATATGGTTAACTTGTTGATCAAGTTTCTAACCTACCAATCAACTAAAAACTCATAAAATCAAAGTAGCATCTATGAAGCTTCTAAAAAGCTAGTTTAGAAGATATTATGAAGTTAATCTATTTTTATTTATTTCTATCTATTCATATTATTTAAATAATAATTACAGTAAATATATGTCTATGATATTACTTCTCCTTTTAAGAACAAGTTTCACAAGGAGTAGTAATCACATGTTGAAGAAGTCTAAGATGTAACAAATTATATTTGATACTTTGATTTTTATTCCTTTCAAAGGTAGTTGATAGGTTTTCTCAACCATGAGTAATGTTCCATTTTAGGGCAAAAAAAACCACTTTGTTATTTTATTTTTATTAAGACCTTTGTAACTTCTTTCAAACAAAATATTTATAACACTATTAGGAGTTGTTTTTACCTCTAATAAAATCATCAAATATCAAGACTCTTTTTTTAAGTTATGATATCAAATATGTTGTATCTTGCTATCTATTCAAGAAACAATATGTCACTCTTGAAGGTCTTCATTTCTATTACATTGTCTTAAAAGCTATAATAATTATAATATATCATCAAGTAAGTCAACAAATGATGGCTCTTAAGTTGAATCTGCTAGCTTTTGGTTTTTTATCTCTTCAACAAAATAATTATATAGAAATTATAAATAAAAATAATAGATAAAATATAATCTTTCTTAAATTATATTTATTTTATAGCAAAGGTTTACTATCTTTCATCTTGATTTTGATGGATGTTATTGATGTAAAGCTTTGACCTTGTGTACTACATTTGTAAGATTTTTTTCTAGCTCTCATGTCTATTTGCTAATATTGTATCTCCACTAATGAATAAGATATTCCAACTTAAGTTGACACTGCCTTGAATCTAAGACTTCTTGCATTTTAAATTCTTAATTATTATTCTTTTTTATAAGAAGCGATAGTATTTATCTTCTTTCTAGAATATTCATTGTCTTATATAGCTTCAAAAGAGACACATGAAATGTGAGATGGATTTTTAGACTTTGGTAGATGTAATTAATAAGCAACTAAAGTCATAATCTTTATTGTAGATCTCATATTTGATCTTGGTTGTTGAAAAGTTTTTGGAATGAAAAGCTATTAGGTGAGGTTTATTATTTCTTTCCATTTAAGACAATACGACATTCAAAGCAAAGTTTCATGCATCAATTTTCATAAAAAATATCTTAAAAAAATTGACGTAATATAAGATTGATGTAGAAATAAAGGCTATCTTTAAAGCTTCAAATACTACTTCTGCTTCTTGATTTCATTAAAGTTTATTTTTACAAGTCAAATATATAAGTGAAGCTGCAACTTGAAAAAAATCTTTGATAAAGATTAGATAGTAGTTGACAAATTTCAAAAAATATTAGAAAGTTCTTATAATTTTAAGAATCTTCTAACCTATAATGATTTGAACTTTCTTAGGATCCATCATAATTCCATCATTTGAAATGATATATTCCAAAAATTTTACTTGAGTTATAAAAAAAATACACACTTTTTTAACTTGGCATAGAATCTCCTATCTTTTAGTTTTTGTAATATACGATAAATATGAAATTCATATTTTTTTGTATTCTTAGAATAGATTAAGATATTTTTTAGATAATAAGCAATAAAAATCATCTAAAAACTCTTGAAAGATACCAATTATTAAATACTAAAAAGCTATCGGTGTATTTGTATGTCCAAAAGCCATGACATTATATTCAAAATATTTGTATCTGGTTTAAAATACAGTCTTCTATTCATCTTTTTTTTTTATGCATACAAGATTATATATTCTTTGTAGATTTATTTTTGTATAGATCTTAGCTTCATTCAACTGATCAAAAAGTCTAAATATAAAAAATAAAAAGTACTTATTTTTAATGGTGATCTTATTGAATCTTCAATAATTCACATATATCCAAAATGATCTATTTTTTTTCTTCAAAAATAAAATTGGAGCTCCTATTAGAGATTTAGAATGGTGTATGAAGTTTTTAGCAAGATTTTTTTCAATATACTCTTTGAGCTCAGCCAACTTATACTATGATAAATTATAAATTGGTCAAAATGGCAATTGAGCTTCTTCTTGAAGATCAATTGAGTAGTCATAAGGACAATGCTTTAAAAAAGTATCAACATTCTTCTTCTCAAATATATCTTAAAAATCTTAATATTGGCTAAAAATTCTATTTGAAGTCTTTCCAAAATTAAAAATAAGTGTGGCATAAATGATACAAGATGATCTTTCTTTTGCAACATGTAAGAAAGCTCTTACACTTACAAATACATGTTTGATTTTACTAGACTTATGTCTTTTTACTTGATTAAGTATAATCTTAATTATGCTTTTAGAAAAATTAAGATTATAAGTGAAATATGACCAATCTATTTTGAGAATCTAAGACTTTTATAATCCACAACTATAAAATAAAGCAAAATAGATCAAAACAAAACTAAATAGAACTAAATAGAATAGGACACAAAAGACAAAATTGAGTAAATAAAAATAGAAAAAAATATAACTGAACAAAAAGTTCTAAAACCAAATTTTATTAAGAAAAAAAGTCCAAACCCATACCTAACCAAGTGCCTAGAAAGCCCTGACAGAGTAATTGTACTCTACCATTTTGAGCTTGTGCAATTTATATGCTACATGTTGAAGGCCTTTACTAAAGTCTTGTTGAAGGACTACTCCAATAGCAAAGTCAGAAGCATCAATGTCAAGTATACAAGGAAGATTGGAATCATATGATTGCAATATTTGAACAATATTGAATGCTTCTTTTAACTTATTAGAGGTACTTTACTGCTCTAGTTTCTATTCAAATGCGGCACCTTTTTCCAATAGGTTTGCTAATAAGGCAGCAATGTGTGCAAATCACAAAACTAAATAGCAATAATATCCAACAAGGCCTTAAAAAGAATAAACTTTAAAAGCATTCTCGAGGATTGGCCAATCTTCTACTACTTTCACCTTCTTCTGTTCTATATGCATATATTTAGAGGACACCACATGCTCCAAAAAGGTGACTTTTGACTTTCAAAGTTCATATTTTGATTGCTTGCAATAGAAACCACTATCTTGTAATTGGCATAGCACTTCTCATAGCTATTGCTTATGCTCCTTAGAAATTTTAGTATATACAAGAATATCATCAATGAAAACAACTACATACTTATCCAAAAGGTTCCAAAATAATCTATTCATATGACCTATGAAAGAGGCTAGAGCATTGGTGAGACTGAAAGATAAAACAAATCATTCAAAATATCCATAGTACATAAAAAATGATGTCTTTTTAATATCCTCTCTTGCAATAGGTATCTACCAATATCCACTCCAAAGATCTAATTTGCTAAAGATAATAGCACCTCAAAATTGATCAAGAAGATCATCCACAAGTAGAAGTCGAAATGCATTTTTAATAGTTTGTTTATTGATGCCTCGTTGGTCAATGCAAAGCTGAAGACTACCATCTTTCTTCGGTACAAAGACTACAAGTGTTCTCTATAATGATGTGTATTCTTGAATGAGGCCTTTTTCCAAGAATTCATCCAACATTTTTTTGCATCTCTTTAAGTTTATTTAATACTAGACAATAAATTGACCAACTTGTTGGTTTGGCTCCAAGCAATAATACTATTTGAAAGGGGGCACATCAATCAAGAAGCATGCCACTAGGTAGGTTGGTTGGGAAGACATCTCAATATTTTTATATAAACTTCTTTGCCCGTTCTATTCTTTCGACTGTCTTTCCAACCATTGATACAAGATTTGGAACCATCATATACACCGATTGCTTATGCTATATATATATATATATATATATATTTAAAGGACATTCCTACAGATGAGTCTTTAGTTGTAGATTATTTTCCCTCTTCACCTGATGTAAAGGTACAAAGAGCCACCTTATATCCACCATCTTTGAAAGAGATTGTCGTTGCTATTCAATCAATTTGCTAATTTTTTACCTTCAACAATGGCATATCAAGGATAATATCATATCTTAGCTTTTTTATCTTAAACTTTTTTCTTAGGACGTATGTGTCAATCAACCTCAAGGTTTTTTCTTTACATATCTCACTTAATATGTTCTCTCAATCATTTGTAAGATATATACTCTCTCCCTTGATTACATTAATTTTAATCCCAAGTCCATCGACAATTTCAATTAAGATGCAATTTTTCATAGAGCCATAATCTACAAGCACTCTACATGGCTATCCTCTTATTAGTCCCATTAGATGCACCAGTTAACTTTTTTTATAGTTGCTTGAGGCCATGCCATTTGTCTCTAAGAGACAATAGTTATGCCCAATATTAGTCTTTGGTGCCTTTACTAGGGAGCTTCATTTTTCTACTCTATTTCATTATTCACTTAGTGAGTTTTGATACTATAATGTGCCTTGTTTTGTTAGTAATTGAATTTTGAAGTTTTAGACAATCTCCAATTACATGGCCTGACTCCTGACAATAGGAACATAATCTCTTTTGTACCAATATTTGTTGTCTTTGTTGTATCAATGATCCTTGTAGGGTATTAATCTCCATTGGCATTGGTTTTTGTGCCATAGTATTAAATAGTAGTATAGAACTTCATACTATAGGTCGTGCTTTACAATTTCTAAAATCTATAGCATCGACCTTCCCTGCAATCCTAATTGACTCTTCAAATATTTATGGATCTCTTAATTCCACTTCTTGTTCGATCTCAGGTTTCAAATCTCTTAAAAATGGATCTATTATCTTTACCTCAAAAACATGGCCAATTTAAAGATATAGGGACTTGAATCAAAAAATATAATCTTGTATTAATCTAAATTGTATAAGATTTACTAATTAATTGTGTACTATCTTCTTTGTATTGATGGACCAAAATTGATTCCTAAACTCGATCTCAAACTCCTCTCAATCACAAAATCCACCATGAACTCCATAGCTTTGAACTTGATGTCGCCACCAAATGGCTATCGTATCTTTCAAATAGTTTGCTTCATACGTAATTCCTTCACTGATATTTGCCTTGGATAGTTGGATGTATTATTGCATGTTAAAGAAATATTAACATATATCTTCTTGTCTTGAAGTCCTATAGTATGTACTAGGCTTACTCAATTTTAGTCTAGTACATGATGACTCCTTTGTCATAGAAGCTTCTATTTGCCCTTGTAAAGTAGCCATTAGGCCTAAAAGATGTTATATATGAACCTCCATTTGGAATTGCTTTGCCATATCTCCTATGTTGTATTTTCCTTACTGGACTTCACTATTATAATGCCTTCTCACTTTCTAATTGACTTTTTAGAAATAAGTCGTGATAGCCTTAACATAGTATCTAGTGTGACCACAACAATTGACCACAAACTAGATGATGGCTATCTATATACTACCAAAGAATAGTCTAATACTTACTCTCATACCAATGAAATAGGACCAGTCTATTTTGAGAGTCTAAGACTCTTCTAATCCAGAGCCGCATAAAACCTCATCACAAAGTAGGAAAAAATAGACCAAAATAAAACTAAACAAAGTTTAAAAAAATAGGATACAAAAGATAAAACTATGTAAATGGAAATAGAACAAAACATAATTAAATAGGATGATGCAAAACCAAACTTTATTAAGAGAGAAGGTTCAAAGCTATACCTAACTAGGTACCTAGAAGGCCCTCGTTATTCCTATTTATATTTTATTCTACCACCTTGGACTTTCTAAAATATTTCTAGATGATAGGTCTTTTTTAAATAATCATTTTAAATTCCTTTTAGAAGATTCTATCATAGGCCCTATCTAGATAACAACCCTAAGCTCTTTCTAGAATGTTCTACAATGGATCTTACATGGTCCACTAATCTAGTGCCAATTCTAAAAACTTCCATAACTTTTCAAGCATGGTTCCAACTATCTATTTCTACATGTCATTAATACAAATATCTTATCTATATCTTATTACAATAAGAAATCCAATCTATTTAGGAATTATGATTTTTTAACTATGATAAACCTAAAATAATTGGATTGAAAAGAAATCCAATCATATTAAATATTACATTACTACTATGACCATTAGTTACTTCTTTCAGAAGAAATGTTTCATGAATAATATCTTCAAATGACAACAAATAACTACCTATGATTATTACATGAACAAATTTAATTTTCTTTATTAATAAATTTTTCATCTAAAAAATAAGTTGAGGCTCTTGAATCTAGCAAAGCAAAGACTTTGCGATGTTTAGGTCCTAAATTAATATCTATTGTAAAACAAAGAGAGGGGTTTTGAGGAAAAAATTGAACCTTCATTAGGTATTATACAAGGTTTTGGGTGCATGATTCCTATTGTAGTTGGACAAACTCATTTTTTGATATATTGTCTTCTTTAATAATTATATTTTTTATTTTATGATTGTATTGTTTCTTTGAATAATATTGAGTAGTTTACTTTGATTCTCCATAATATAAACACAATCCTTCTTGATGACAAGGAGTCTTTTCTTGCTTAGCAAGAGGTTTAAAATGTACCACATCAATTTGCATATCTTCTACTTTTGAAGGTATGTGTTTAGAAGACGTTGGTATCACTATTGAATTATAATAATGCTAAGGCCTACTTATATAATTCTTAAATCAAAATTCAAAAAATCAATTGTCACATTTTACAACAAAATTAATTACTTAATTCAATGTTTGAAGATCAGTTAAATTGAGCAATAATTTCTTTATTTCATATTGTAATCTATAAAAAAATTAGCTAACAAGTGCAACATCATCTCAGTTAATATCAATCACAAGTTATCAAAATTATGAAACATACAATGTTACAAATTGATTTTTTTGTTACAAAATATAGATCTTGTTTGTTGCAACATAAATTACATTATATTTTTCATAGGTAGATCAAAACTTTATTTAAAAAAAATTCAAATTATCTAATATTGGATCATGTTGTTTAAAAAAAGATGAAAACTAAAATAATATAGAATCAAAAAATAGTATTTCAATAAACTTGACTTTTGATCTTCGAATTGGATAGCTTTAGAATTGAAGTTCAATTGCCAATTGTACTTAATTAATAAATCACTGAAATTTTGATTTTGTACCATCAAACTTCTTAACTAAGGCAATTTTTGGTTTTCTAGTGCTTGAATGATGTTCTACTATAGGAGAAGAAATATGATTTGGTGTAGATGTTGAAGCAACTCTAATCATCTCTATATCTCTATTTTTTGTCATTCTTATTCTTTCTTGTAGTGGTAAATTGAGTTGATGCATCATAAGCATTAATTTTCTCAATTTTTCTTACATTTATGCCATTGCACTCTTTATTTTAATAAACTCTACTATAATAAAACTTAAAAGAAAAGAAATGTCTAATATCAATTAAAATAAGTAAAAAAAAGAAATTAAGAATAAAAAAAATACTCAAAATAATATTAGTTTAGAACTTCTAATATGCTTATGTCTTATTAAGAAAAAGAAATAATCTATTCTTAATCAAGAAAAGATAAAGCTCTAATATTCTAAGTATACTATTGTCAATCTGTCAAGAACAAGAACTTAATGAAATCAAATAAACAAGTAAAACTTTTTCAAAGAAATATGGAAAAATAGAAATAAGAAAGTATGTATATTAAAAGGAAACTAGAATGGCTATTGCTAAAAGACAAGAAAACTATAGACTTCAGAAATTAAACTAGAAGCAAGAAAAGAATTAAAAAAGTGTGAAGAAGGCTTTATTCTTGTCCCTACATATACTATCTATTTAGGAGCTATGTGGCAATATTCAATAGAATCTCCAAAACATGTTGACTTTGCACAATACATAGCTTAAATTGGAAGACAAGTTTTTTATATGGATGCCATATAGTTAATTAGTTTCATAAGCTACTTACATATATGGCACGTGGTTAATTTGTTAACTAAATTTCTAACCTATTAATCAACTACAAATACATGTAAAGTCAAAGCACCATCTATAAAGCTTCTAAGAAGGTAGTTTAGAAGATATTATGAACTTAATCTATCTTTACCTACTTCTACCTATTCATATTACCTAAATAATAATTACAATAAATATATATCCATGACAATAAGAGTGAAGCCTTCTTCACTCTTGTCAATGCCTTTCTAATCCTTAATCTTGTTTCAAGACTTTCTAGTCTTCTTATCTTTACTAACAACCATTCTCATTTAATATTAAACCATCTTTGAGTGATTCTTTAGTCTTTTTGAGTGACACAAGAGTGTATTGATCTTTTAGTTTTCTAAGATTTATATCTTTAATGGAAATAAATCAAACTTAATAATAATATTTTAATTATTAAAAATACTATCTTAAACTTTACATGCTCAAATTAAATAAAATTTTAAAAAAGATATATAAGAAATTATATAAATCTAAATTTTGTAATAAAAATTAATTTTATATTCATTCAAAAGACTAAATGTCAACCACATTCTATGCATCTTAATGTTTATTTGAGATGTAATTTTTTTTATTTAAAAAAAATCATCATTAAATAGTGATTTTAAATAGGCAAACATTCTTTCTAATGTTATCAACAATATACATCATTTAAAAAATATTTTTTATTTTTTTTCTTGCCTATTTTTTAACATTATGACATCTATACAATAAGGAGTTTCAAACATGACCTTTTTGGATGATATTTCACCTATGATGCAAATCCAAAGTATTTTGTGATATTTTGGAATATCACTTGATACTTCACCAAATCACCCACCTTGTGAGGTCGATGATTTTGAAATCAAAATATCAAAAGAAGAACAAGTCAAATATCAAAAATCATGTTGCTTGCCTCAGCTCTCTCCCCTTTTTGACTCCATACTAAGGGGTAATAAAGTTTGAATTATGAAATAATATTAAGAAGTAATAAAATATAAATGGTGATGTTTTAGATTTGACATTCTAGAAATATCAAGTGCTAAATCCAAGTTATTTGATTTTGCAATAGTGCCATGTTTGAAACCCTCTAATACAACTATAAATAACTATCAAAAGCATTCCTTCCTTCTTTCTTGTTTTTCTTAGTAATGCAAAACATCTGCAACACCAAAGCACCCAGTCGGTACAACAAGGCACCAAGTGGCAGACGCACAACAGACGCGCCAGCAAGTTGCAAAGGGGGTATCAATCCAATGTGTCAGCAACGACGTAGCCAAGTGGCAGTAATAGTGATAGTGGAAGGCAAACATAAATGAAACAAATAAAAATAATTAAATCAGCAAACGTGAGGGCGGAGAAAGTGAACAACTGCGTCAGGAAGAGGAAAACAAAGAGAGGGGGACGAGCAGATCAAATTCCTGGAGCTGCAATTTTCAATCAATTCGCAGCTCCGCAACGTCAACGACTGCACTGAATCACATCGCAGCCCACCTCGTGCTTATGGTCGTGCACGCATCCACGCAGTCCGGTGAACAACACCCACACAGCAAAAAACGAACGTGAGGATTCAGAGCTGGATGCTGGACTCGAAGGGTCAGATTGTAGATCTTAACGAGCAGCTGACGTCGCGGCGTTGCATGCATGATTCAGCGCATCCGTCGGCGAGTCCGTGGTATAAATCCCATGCCGGGTCCCGTCATTTCTCATCCCATCTATGCCTCTTCAGCAGCTGGTTCTAGCATCGTGCTTCTGTTTATATAGAGTGTTCTGTTCCAACTTTTAGCCGGCACCATGAAGCTCCGCATCGTCGCTGCGATGTGTTTAGTTCTTATCGTGGCGTCCGCGATGGTCGTCACCACTGCTGCAGCTGGCTGCGACATCGACCTCCTCTTGCCCTGCTTGAATGCTAGCAGGGACCCCCGCGTCAAGCCCGACAAGCGTTGTTGCGATGCCATCCGTCAATTTCTTCCGCCCAGAAAGCAGAAGAGCGCAATCGACTGCTTGTGTAGACTGGCCACAAGCAAGGAGGCTGTCGCACTTAAAATCAACCTGAGTGCCGCTATTGCTATTCCCCAGAAGTGCGGCATCAAATTCGAACAGAGATTTTACTGCCAGGGTACAGGAATCTCTCCCCTTCTTCGCATTTCCTCCGAGACTCTTCCAATCATGTAGTATGCGTTTCCTTCCCAAGTTGTTCGTATCCTAGTGCTGATTTTGTATTTGATCGGTTACTGTTCAGGGAGGTTGGTGCCTGGAAGCTAAGTGGATTCGTTCACAATGGTCAGCAAGCCAAGACTCTCCGATACTCGATCAAATATCTTATGGCTTAGGTTGAGCAGTTCCGTAGCTGCATGTTTGTGTCGGAGTCTAGGGAGTTGGCCGACTGCAGGAGCTGCAGCTGCTGGAGTGAAAAAATCGTAGAGCACTGATGTCTATGCAATGTAGCTCGTAGTCGGACCACTGAGGTTTGCGGTGTGTTCATGTCGACGTTTTATGAAATACCAAGATACCATTTGCAGATTGAATTGCGTTGTCGACTTGTTGACGGGTCCTGATCTTCGCGACTACCTTGAATTGTTGCCTCTTGCCTCGTTTAATCCGGATATCCCACCTACCTGCGACTCTAATCCCATTTGCCACCTGTTGTGGTGGTGGTGCTTACCTCTGCGATTGAGGTCCACGGTGCATGCTAAATCTTATGCATATAATATAAGTTTCTGTCGCTGTTTTCAGCTGTCGAAGTTCAAGCAATTCCAATTTCGGCAACATCAAGCGTGATTTATCACTATTTCGCAAGCATTGCAGTGTTGTTTCTTTCTTTCATTCTTTCAATTACATCGTAAGATACTATCAAAGTAGATGAAATGGATGTTTCTTAGGTTGTTCAGAAACCATGTCTTGCTTGGAAAGCATTGTGTTGTTTGTTAATGATCACCGTTTCAATGCAAATGTTTGACTTTTATACAAAAAACAAATTACGATAGAATAGTTAAGTTTGTTTCATGCTCATGTGATGATTTTGTAAAATTTGTGCTGACAAGTTTGCTAGATGATGGTTTTAGAGATTTAGTGTTGTTATCAATCCGGCTTTTGTCAGGATGGCCAACATGATTATAATATGGTGTCATGATGAGCATTATAGTGTTAAATTTAATAGTTATCAAGATAAACTATTTTGCTCAAAATGTTCATTGGCTAAATTCAAGGTACGAGTGGTTTATCATGGACTGTTCAAAGGGATGAAATATGGGTACTATACGTAATTATGTGCATCAAAGTAAGTATATATCTACTTATAAATTTAACTGCACATGGAACATTGATGTATAATTATTTTAGAAAACAACATGATCCCATTTGTTAAAAGACACTAATAAAATAACATAATATATATATATATACTTCTGTTAAAACCTTGAAATTTAAACATGATACCTTCAACAAATTTAAAAACCAGGTTATTATCTTTTAACAATCGTAATAACACAGAGATTCCTAATATTTGAAATCTTTTATAATGAAATTTTTATTAATAATTTATCAATCATTTTGTATGTTTTCATCATTGAACAACCATGATATAAATTACAAGTAAAGATATGAAAAAAGCTTGTATTTTAAAAATGATCTTATTTTTTACTGAAATTTTTGCTGTTACGTATGTAATTTCTATCATGTTTCTAACTGGCTTTTTACTTATATATATATATATATAGAGAGAGAGAGAGAGCCTTTTTATCATAAAATTTCCCATAAGGAATATATATCCTGGGAGCTTGCTCAATCAATCAAGATCAAATCTGCAGCAACCCATCCTTGGAAACATACACACAGCATGCAGACACTGCACCATTCTTCAGTGAACCCAGATCTCCATCAACAACAGTAAACAAAGAATACAACCAAAAACAATGATGCGCGTATCAATATATGGATAAATAAAATGGATGAATGAAATTTCTGCATGATTCGGATGATAATCATACTCTGTTTTGGTATTGGTTAATTTAAAACTAGTTTGAATGAATGATACGTGCCGTAGAGATTTCATCTGACATGTAGGATTTAGTTCTTGTCAAGACGTTGATGAATGCTTATTATTTTCTTTTGTTAGGTGATATTTTGACATTAACTTTGGGCATTAATGACGTCTATTTTTTTAACAAATCTTTAAATTCAACTAAATATTTACTAAATTTACCCACCCATCCTAACCATCATCAAAAAATTTAATAGCAAAATTAATTACCCATACATAAATTCTTAAGCAATATGCTCTACATAGTATCAAATGTATAGAAATATATATATATATATATATATAGATGTGTACTATAGAATACATAGTATAGAACCATAAAGAGCTTGATTTTCATTAATTTAATATTCTTTTGAGGATTTTTTATAACATATATGAATTTATCAAAGAATTATATAGAAAACACACTCTTACATACAAAAAATTCAAGGAATAACTAAATATTTTGTAGTCATTTTACTTAAGATAGAAACTTCTATAAAAATGATAAGATATTTGAAAATATATCTTTATTGATAAAATAAAATGTAATAGATTTTAATATTATATTAAATTATAATTTTAATTTTATATTATCTTATAGATGTCTACATCTTATAGTTGGGTTTTTTAACATCTTCAAATATCTTATAAATATAATATATTAAAGAAAATAATTAAATACAGAAATATATATAATTAAAAATAGATAAATCAATTATTCTTATTTTATTATATTAATTAATATTAAATATTAATTAATTCTGGACTCTTTTTATTTCTTTTTTAAATATATATTTTTGAATATTTTTTTAATAAAATGAACAAAAGATAAATATTTTTTTTACTATATCAATGTCAAATAAATGCAGAAGAAAGAAAGTAATTTATTATACCAATTTTTATTCTATTTCCTTGAAACAATGACAAAACAACAAAATCTTTTATTCCTAGCAATAAATATAACTAACTTTATAACTAACTTTATAGCCTATAATTTTTGTACACATTCAAGGTGACAACTCTTTTATCAATACTAAATGACTAAGTCTAATTTTAATTACATCCATACATGGATTTGTAAGTAAATAGAAAGACAAAGAGAATATTATGCATTTATTGGATGTTTTCTTTGATTGCAAGAGAAAACTTGAGACTAGATTCCTATCTAAAGAATTTTTAAGTGAAATGGTTGTAATAAAACAATAAAAACATCAATGTTTAGAATTAGATTTACCTCTTGCAATTAGAGACTAGTGAAGAGTATTAATGTATCATATAAATCTAAAGTTCAATCCATTTGTTTGGTGTTAAATATCTAATATTTTGAACCAATTTAGAAGAAAGAATCTTTTGAAATGGTTTAAAAATTATTATTAGACTTTTCTATAATTGTCTCTAATTTGACTTTTTTAAAAATTCTGATTATTTTTTCTTCTAGATTTTAAAATTTATGTATATATTGCATAAATTTGTTTATATTTAATACAACTTCTATAGAATTGATAGAATTAATAATATCTCTTAGAAACAAATAGTGTGAGTTTCACTAAAATAATATTTTTCATATTGTACCAAAGGTCTATAGAAAATATATATAAATAGAGTTGTTGAATCATAGATTGCCATATTTTACCAATTGTAATCCAAATTTTAGAATTAGATCTATTTATTTTATTAAAAAATTAAAAAATTAATATTATTTTTAAAAATAAAAGATCTTAGAACAATCTGGCTAAATTTTTCTTGATTTATGTATAGATATCTTCAACATCTATTTTTTTTTAAATCTAATTTAAGCTTCTTGTAGTTGAAACTTAATAATAATCTATTTAGCAAGAGGAGTTGGTAAATTAAAAAGATAGAGAACCAATAAACATTCTTGACTTCTATTTTTTTGTAAAAATAATTCTTTGCCTTATTTTTATTACATAAGATTGTGACATCCATGTTGCTTAATAATAATCTCATTATAGAAATAAAAGTAAAGAAAAAAAGTAAAAGAAGAAGGAAAAAAAAAAAAAAAAAAAAAAAAAAAAAAACTAGTTTTTATAATACCTCAAATAGAAATTTCTATAAAACTTTATTAAGAATTATTGAGAAGTCTAATTTTAATATAAGTAATTAGGTAAATTTTTATGAATAGTTTTAAAAGACATTTTTCTAATAGATAGTTTCTTGGATAACCAAAATATTATCTAAAATAAAACAAATAGATAATATATATATATATATATATATATATATATATATATAATTCTATATAATTAAATTATTTTTTAAAAAATAGAAAATTATATATTTATTTTAAGAAAAGTTTAGTGGTATGAAAAGCCTTTATTTATATAAGATATTCCATTCCTTATTTTTTGTAATTAGATAATATTTCTACAAATAATATTTTGAGAAAATATATTTATTTTTAGATCAAATTTTATAACATTGAGATTGTATTAATATAATATACTCCAAAAATACTTGAAATGTTTTATTATCATTCCATCTATGCCATTTGGTTTTTTTCCTATATCCCTTTCAAAATAACATCTTCTAACTTTTCTGAGATTAATAATCTAACAAGCCACTATTTAATTAATTTGGCATTTTTTTCTTAAGAATTTTAGACATAAACTTTGTTATTGTTTTAATTTTTGGCTTGTCAAGTATCCCATTATAAAAATTGAAATAATAATTAAGACACTTTTACTTAATTTTGTAATAATTGTAGAATTTTTACCTTTAAATGTTGTTTAATTTAATTACTTTGGTCTAAAGTTGTTTGTCCCTAACTAATTGGAATAACTACTACAAATCTTTTTTGATATAAACATAACCAAGGATTTTCATGGAGTAGAGTTTGGCCCTTTACTAATTGTTCCTTACATTCCAACTTATTTTATATCCTTCGAGAAACTTTGTCTGTACAAAAGCTCCTCTAAAATCTGATAAAATGTTTGTCTTCATTGAAATTTTCTTCTTCGTCTTTATTTATCCAGATATTCTAGACTTCTACTCAAACAATATTATTCTTAAAAATGTTTTACACATTAAGTATTTTAAAGACCAAGGTGGTTGTAGGGAAAGAAATACACTTAGTTTGTTTGAAAGGTGATCAAATGATGCTGTATTTCCTTTTACTATGTGTGCTCCTATCTTTTCTCTTGCTATGTGATGTATACTAGTATAAAAAAATCTTTTATATACTTCTCTAAACTTGTTCCATTGATATCAAAATCCACCTCTAATATTATGAAGAATGTTTTTCAAAAATGTTTAAACTTCAATGTTTTCCCCTCCCTCATTCAAACCGAATTAACTATGTATAATATGCAACAAATTAATATTCAAGCTCCTGAGATAGTTTGTGTAATCTTTTGTCTATACTCCACCCAGAGTCTGAAGACCCCTGCGATGGAGCTCGATCAATTTATGGCTAGAACGTACACCGTCTCTTCAGTATACGTGGAGAATTCACAATACATACACAATACAGACACAGTGCACACAATCCATACACGATACAGACACTGGATCTCTGGGAGAGAGGAACATGGATTGGACGCTGATCAGGTGTGACGGTGCCGGCGTATGACGAAGACAGATTGAAGGCTGAAACGCTAGCAGATGTGATTGTAGATTGCGGTGATTGTAGACCACAGGGGAAGTTTATTACGGTTGAGTGATTTTGGCGATCACCAGTCACAGCCTTTTTTCTTTTATATCTTTTTGTGATGTACACAACTAAGTCTATCTAACAAGCTCATCGACGAACACATCGATACCAAAACACATGCATTGCCTCTTCCCAGCTCACACCGCGTCGATCAGGCCACTGGGGTCGCTATCTCCTCAGCATCTGAATAGGGCGCATCATGTCGTTATCCTCGTGGTCCAGGATGTGGCAATGCCAGAGGTACCCAGGCTTTGCAGTCGCGTCGAACGGGAACTCGCCGCCGTATTCCGGGCTCCAGTGCAACACCAGCCTGGTTATGTAACCAGGAAGTGCAATCACGGTATCTTTCCATCCTGCGTGGTACGCCTTGGGCTCCACAGGGTCCTCCGTGATGCAGCTCCCCGGGCCGCGGTAGGAGTGCTCGAAGCGATGGCAGCCCTTCTCCTCGTAGAGTGTGAGGTTGAAGGGTTGGATGTTGAGCACCTTGAATTTAATCAGGTGGATGTGCATGGGGTGCGCGTCTGGGGTAAGATTGATGAACTCCCAGATCTCGGTGGAGCCGAGGTAAGGGATATCGGTCACTGGGTCCATCCAGGTGAGGTTGGAAAGGAGGGAACCAGTGGGAAAATCGTCCTCGTCGGCGATTTCGATCATCGTGTTTGTTCTCCATGTGGCATTTTCTAAGCTGATCACGGGGTCTGGCTTCCGGAGCATTGCAGGGATGGCTGGAGAGTTCGGCGCATCGTCTTTGTCAAACTTCTTTACCTTGAACTTCATGATGCTTTGAGTGCTGGGAGGGGTGAACGCTGGATCCCCGTCGGGATAGGGCACAAGTGCTGAGTTTTTGAGAATAATGTCTTCCCCGGCGACAAGGGAGAAATCGATGATGAAGTCCAGCCTCTCCGCTGGAGCAGCGATTAAGCTGCTCACATACATCGGCTTTTCGAGGAGTCCTCCGTCGGTACCAATTTGAATGAAGCCGGTTTTGTGGGTGCTCAGAGAAAGCTCGAAAACTCTCGCATTGCCACCATTCACGAGACGGAAGCGGTACTTGCGAGGCTTGACGACGAGGTAAGGCCATGCTTTGCCGTTCACGAGGATCACGTCGCCGAAATACTCCGGGCACCAGTGAGGGTGATTTCTCAGGGACAGTCCCACGGTGGGGAAGTTGATTCTGCCGTCATTGTACAAGGCCTTGTCCTGCAGAAAGAGCGTCACCTCGTAGTTCTTGTGAGGTATCCATGCCGGCAGCTTCTCCTTCGGCCGGATGATGTAGAGCCCAGCCATTCCAGACAAGATGTTCAGCCTCGTGATGCCGAACGTGTGGTCATGATACCAGAGCATGGTGGGTGACTGCTGGTTGGGATATTGGTAATCCTTGGTGGTGTAAGCGTGTCCCGTATCTCCGAAGGCAGTGTACCATGCGTCAGGGTAACCATCAGATACAGCCGCAGTCTCGGCACCGTGAAGGTGGACGACCATTGGAACTCCCCCTTTCTTAGGATTGGCCCACATTACAGTGGGATCAACAGTGAACATGTGCTCCTTATCATGAATGTGATTCTCCCAGCGAATATGGGATGTCACATTCTGGATTGCCTCCAGGGTTGGCCCCGGGTAGGAGGCTGTCCGTGCCGTTGTGCCGTATGCATACAGCGTTGTCGGTGGCAGGTCTCTGTGCAATTTCTGTGGATTGAACAATAGATTTGGAATTGTCAGAATCGATCATTGGAAGTTCGAGGGCACGCTGAAGGTCTACATGTGAGCGTGAATTGAAAGTGCGAGTGAAATTCACTAATTTTGTGTCTTACCTGCTTGATTTTGTAGACTCCGATGGTCAACTTCTTGCCATTTGCAAAAGAAATTTTCCTGAGTTTCGGCAACTTATCAACAAACATTTCAAGCTTCGGGGAGGGCACCATAGCCTGGCAGATTGAGTTAGTACTATTGGAATCGTCTGCATCGGCGAGGACCAATCGCGGGTGAAAAAGGCAACAGGTCCATGCTAGAACCAAGACGCAAACCCGGAAAAAATCCATCGTTGCACCTACAGCTGCTCAATTTCAGATTCAGATGTCATCAGGGCATTGGCAACATGTTAAATCTACAATCACGATGCAAAACAATTCCAGCAAAGAAATGTTTTTGACGTAGAATATGTAAATTGCAAGAGGACAGTTCTCATTGGACGCATATTAAAATTAAAATCATTGAAATCAGATTGTTTTAAAACAATTCATGAGCCAATTCTCGAACGGGCTGTTTCCGAAACTTTAAGACACGCTACGACCAATTGCATCAAATCGAGACTTAGTCCACAAAGATAACCAACAGCGAGCAAAAGGTAGACAATGTACCTCACGTTTACGCTGCTCGGTAAAGCTGGATTATCTACAAGCTACCTACTTTCAGTGTACTTGCATATTACATCAAAATTAAGACCATAAAAATCAGATTATTGCAAAACGTAGTATGAGACGTTTCCAGAATGCCCAACTGTATGTGATAGACAGTCGTGGGTATACATGTTAGGGTTTAACCACGACGCGGTAGCACTGTCTCTGGTACAACCGACCAGCCGCAGCTGCGAGTATCTCTCGTCGTAATGACCGTATTAATTTCGATGGATTTAAATAGCTACTAAGGAATTGCGTGATGAAATGTTTGACACATTTCGAACAGTTCCAGCAAATCAAGACTTAAATTACGAAGAAAACCGGCAGTGGGCAAAACGACAGACAATGTGTCTCGCTTCTTTGCTGCTCGGGAAAGCTAGCTTCTGCGAGATACCAGTTTTTCACTGCATCTAAAACAAGACCACACGCACAAGTTTTTTAAGCCAACATCCAACCCATGAGCACCTTTTTTAAAAAATTAAAGGTCACCCTCTACAAACTCTTACCCAGTAAAGATCTCCACTATGCTACTGGAATCATGATGGTCTCTCAAAGGACCGAAAAGTTTAAAAGCTAAAGTTCTCGATTCAACCCCTGGTGTTCAACACTTAACGTACTGTTGACCTTACAAGTTCAATTAGAGAAGAGTTCGCAGCAAAACGAGCACCCTGACTGCTGAACCAAAACAGGTCACTGGCATTACACGCCTGGTTCAAGACCAGTGAGCTCATGTCCTCAATAATGAACGCAACAGCATCTCATGTACAACATTAATGATGTGGACGACTGGATATACTTCTGCGACACCGTCAGAAAGCTCTTTGCACGTAGAGCTGGGATCCATCAACGGTACCTGCAAGTGACGTCCCTCCTGTTCCCGGTGCTGACAAACCACAACTGCCGCGGCCGAAATCAGTCCAGCTTTCAGAGTACCTTCACTTGTACAATCTCCATACGGATTGGCACCAGGCCAGTGGAATTTCCATCTCACGAAGCGCATTTTATAGGATCTCATATTAGAACAGGCCAGGAGAGGTACCAGCAGCGGTTGCCAAGGCCGTGCAGCCAATATACACGCTCCAGTGGGGCCAGCACGTGCTGGCCGCTCCCCGGCACGCAGATAGTCCATGGTGCAACTAAGCTACCCAGCTCGGCTGTGCCACTGCGCGTGCCCACGCGTGACAATCCAGCGCGCCACAACTCTTCCATCCGCCAACGCCAAAGCCAACGCTGGGTGAGGCTCATGGGCACTGATTATAGCATCATTCCGCTTTGTCTCCGCTCTTCACTGCCGTCTTTATTCATTTTCTATATATACATGTTATTATTAATATACATATTTCTTCTCTATCTTTATCTTCGATCTCTTTCACTGCTGCCGCTGCTGGTGGTTTTGTTACTTTAGTGCCTTTATCTTTCTTGTATGGAGTGAACTGCACATAGTGGTTGAATTATCATTCTCTGCTTCTGTGAGATATGTTTTGCAAAGTAGTGGAGTGAATGCACTGACTACGTCTTGCTGGAAATGCACTTTCTAAACCTATGTTCATTTACGACCTCGGAAGGTCTCGAGTTTTTCTATTTTTCTCATCAAAATCGTCCGATGTATTAGCGACGGAAATTACACATCATGTATGTATGTGACTGCAATATATACAGATTTCCATGTAAGTATTTTCAACTTTTCAAATCTCCGCACGATACGCTTGTACACAGTATCTACATGCTTTTGAAAGCAACAACCAAATTTACTGTTCAAAGTGACGGATATTGGTGCCCTTATCCTCGCTCTCCAGGCATTTGTCGCAGCAACCCTGAGGCAGATGGAGCTAGATTCCTCAACTCATGTCAATGACCCCTGGCCATGAAATCCATCAAACCTTGAAGTTGATCAGCCAAAATGGACACAGCTTAGCTCTAGTAGTGAAGAAGAACAATCTCGGCAAATTTTTGCCCAATTTCGAAGTGGAAAGGCTTTTCTGTACCGCGATTGCAGACACTGAGGGTCCCGATTGTCCGCGTGCGGCGACTTCTCACGCTTGCACAAGCAAAAGCCTAGACTGGGGGCTTCAACTTCCTCCGTGGGTCAAGGTCAACGACCATACAATCCAGAACCTCAGATCCTTCTCAGAAGCAGAACTGTTCGAGGTCAACGAGGAAATTTCCTAGCGGTGTACAGATTCGTCTTTCCAGCTAGCCAAAATCGAGTAATTTCACTCAAATAGACCAAAAATCGGCAACACGTTAAATCAGTGAAAAGTTCGCTCCACTGCTGCCATCCACTTCCCTGACAACATCCGATTGCTATCAAATTTCAATTAAACACTGGTCCGGGATTCGTATAAAAAGGAACAAACGGTAGTAGTACCTAAGAGGACGAAACAGCTTTCTTTCAAACAACAAAGAAAAGAATGAAAGTGGTGCACAGTGACTATAGCATGGAATCACGGGTTCCATTGCAACCCATAGTAATTTAAGGTTTCACAGACTTCAGGCCAGGTTGAGATCAAGGCACCGAGGACCCACCTCGAAGAAGAATCCATGAACACGAATATTCGCGATCGAGGGCTCTAGCTTGGAGAATGGACCAGTTGTCTGCGGAGCTAGGCGGAGGAAACAGCCCACGCCAGCTGCGTCGCGGAATGAGAAGCTTATCGAGAGGTGCTTCTGTTTCGTATTGTATTGTTTTCTAGGCAGGGGAGGATAATCAATCCGAAAGGAAACGCAGCTCAAGAGGGGCTTGCTTGCTTGATTTTAGGGTCCTATTTGGAGGGGATGGAGCAAAGTGTGCGGGGCCAAGTGAAGCCTCGGCGTCGTCTCGCCATCCATCCATCCCATGAATGACGGCGAGTGGAATCGCGGTGGGCTCATTCACTCCCTCGCGACTTGTCCAACCCCCCCCCCCGTTTCATTGAATAATACGGGGTTTGGATCACAACGCAATCTCATTTGTATTATATTTGTATGTGTGTATAGATATATATTAGGTGTTTATCACAGGGTGTTGTTAATGTTTCTACAATTATTACAATTGTCAACACGACTTATTTTTATTAAAGTTTTAATTATTTTTCACATAATTTTAAAATAAGATAATTTATTGAAAACGTTGATAGTTTTTTTATAGAATATAAAAACAAATAGAAAATAATAACCAAAAAAATATGTCAAGTGGGTGATCGGTTGTAGTAGCAAAAATTATGGTGGTAGTAGTAATACCTTTATTTTATTATATAAGTAATATCATATATGAAGTCTTAACCAAGTTTGACCACCTCAAATATACTACTTATACATAGATATATGTATGTTTATATATATATAGATATATAGTAGACATTTATTTGTAGAGAATGATAATGCAATCCAAATTTTTACTAAAGCAATCCATTCCATCTTAACCATCATTGCATCCTTACAGCTTCCATCTTTGTTCCTAGCTTTTCTCCATTCCCAACCATTGCTAAGGACAGAGAGGGGGATTGAAAATGTTGAGAATAGGAACAATGGTTGAGAACATGGGAATGGCTAGGAATAGAGGCGACAATTGGGAACAAAAGAACAATTGGAAATAGAGATGGGGTTGAAAAGGATACAATGATGGTTTAAACATGTGGGTCAATTTAGTAAAAATTTAGGTCACTCTATCATTTTCCTTATTTTATTATATAAATGATAGTATATTAGAAATCTTAAATCAAGTTGACAATATATTTTTTTAATAATAAAAAAATATTTAAGATGGAATAACTTGACTATCTATCTGATTTGATTTTAATTTTTTAATATATTAGATAACTATTATTATAACAATAAATTCAAAAATAGTCTCTTAATTTATTGATGATTTTTCTATTTATTACAAAATTGTAAGATGCCATTATTAATTTGATATTATTATAATATTTATCCATGATTTTTCACATCTTTTAGTTCCATACAATATTTAGCTTGATGCACCAACACTGCATTGTGCATCAGAAGCAAACTATATGATATTTTCCTCTGTAAGTACTAACCAGAGTATGTGAAATCACAATTGTGACAAATATTTGATGAGCTTGTTCACTTACCACCAATAACCATGACTTCAACCTTAACACTGTAGCAAAACTTGCAATGTGAACCATATCTGCTGTGCAAGGAATGGCAAAGCCATGCTGGAGGGATGAACATGGCACAACTTCTTGTAAGACTAGATGGACCAAAAGTCCTATTGAAGAAGCAGTGTTTGTTGAACTGTACACACTACCAACAATTAGTGGCTTTGAAGTTCACATAATCCATGGAATATCTATCAGGAAAAAAATATCAATTACCCAACAACGTGTAGGTCAAATATGATGAAAAGAATTAATTGACATAACGTTGCAAACTTGTACAATAGACATTGATGACTTCAGCATAGATGTCAACAAATTCAAAGCACTTCTCTAACATGAGTGTAAACTACGATTCTGCTCAACGATCTTTTACAGCACCCTGTCTTACATATTACGTTGATGATCGGTGACCCGGAGTTAGAACGAAATTATCAAGAAGTTGAATCCTAACACCCTGATTTTCTGCAGTGCTGAAACCCTAATCCTCTGATTTATCCATACAACTTTGCGCCGAAGCTCCAAAGCATTTCTCAGTTAGAGGATACTTACGCTGAAAGAGCCAACAATTGATATTCTTTTATTCTACTAATGTTGTCATGTCTAAATCTTCCGCTATAAACAATGCTCTAACGAGTCAACTAATCCAACCTTTTCCACTTACAATCCAAATCTTGAGAGGATTTTGAACCAAACACTCATAAGAATCACTACTTCACACATCTCCAATTTTACACTTCCTTCAAAATCTCCTTCCACTTTCATCACATCGCTATGTCCAGCTCTCTGTGAACTCTCTCAGCTTAAAAAACAACAATAGCCCACAACAATCCACAACAGTCTCCTGTTGCAACCAAAAACCCTATTCAACAATCTCCATATCGAAGCAAATACAATTCAAGGGCGTATTCAAAGCACGCAAGAACCCATGAGCAGATTAGTACAGAAAGCTTTACAAAGTGTCAAGACCATGCCTTGCCGACATTGGGATTTGAACCCACAGCATCGAAGATAATGGTTTTTGCATAAGAAAATTCACTCAAAAATACTTCCTGATGCTTAAATGCAGCAGATGATCACGCACAAACGCGGTAAACGTGACAATTTGGAGACAAGAACAGGTCGTGGATTAAATAACATGACCTATTACTATTTTAAAACAATCTATTAGAAGTTGTAAACTTTGATATATATATTAAGATAAAAGAAAGAAAAAATTCAGATATATATTTTTGGTTTAGGATCTTTTTAAAACAAAAGCTTTGGTAGACACAATATATTTTATTTAGCTTAATATACATTTATTAACACTTTAAGGATGTTAATTTGAGTAAAATTTACGTATTTATTCTGTATATTTATTTATGTTAATATGTATGTATATATATATATATATATATATATATTCTCAATAAAATATTTAATCAAAGTTATTTAATTGAAGTTATTAGCCAAAGTTATTTTGAAATTGGCATTATACATATCAACCTCTTGAAATATTAACCATCACTAATATCAATTTTTATCATTAAATTTTTTAAAAGTTACATAATAAGTTTCTAAAGATATTATGTCATGGTTTAAAGCCACCAACAAAAATTATAACAAGTCAAGTCAAAACTAATTAAAAAAATAAATTAAAATAAAATATGTAATAAAATTTGATAAAATTTTGTATCTTCAACCTCATAATAAAACAATGTTACTTCTTTGTACTAAGAACATAGATTTACACAAGCTTATATGTATGTAAAAGTAGCGTCATTTATTTTTATGTTTAAATAAGTTAATTCTTTTTTTTGCTTTTATGTACAATTAACTTTCTATCTTCTATAAAAACTTTTCTTCTAGGATAACGACCTAAGTTTTGTATAACAAACTTTAAGGGTCTTTTGAAACTTAGAAAAAAACTAATTCTGAAAATTATAATAAATTATGTTATAAAACTAAAATAATTTCTAAAAAGAATTTTTTATACACTTGTATATCATTATTTTTTAAAATCAAATTTAAGATAATTTGACAGTTGTATCCCTCATGCTAAAATGATAGAATTGTACATAGTACAAGAAAAAAGTTGACTTTCTCTTAATTAATCTGTTTTACATCAAGTAACTGGAACAAGACCATGCTGTTATCAGACAGTTGAGAATCTGGTTTCTTAGTTCTAAGATAAACACACAATACATCGTAAAATGTCATTGTGGGTGAAGCACCAGCAAGTGGACCAAAATAGATAAAGACATCGATACCACCCAATATCGAAGCATCTCGTTTATGAACATGAGAACCAGTCAGAACCAGAGCTACCGCATACAGCTCCACAGTCACACTTTAATTTTATCCTCTTCTGTATTGTGGTTTCATTCCTTCTAAGACAGCTCTCCTCCTACAGAAGGTTTTAGGGTTTAGGATCCACCTGGCCCTTTGGATCAACATTGCCGTACTTATTAGGTTATACTAATCTGTTATTTGGAACGTAGAGCACTGTTGACTCTGTATGAATCCTTTGCTGTTGAATCATCTTAACCGTCCAGAGTTAAGTCTAAAAATTTCTATACGAATGTATTGAAGCTGATCACCAATGAAATTGTCCTAGCCCCTTGCACAAGGCCATTTGTTCAAAAGCAGACCATATCCCTTCTCAGTGCTCACTAACCTCCGCTGCCTACATTGACTTGCACAAACCCCGCCGTATCATAATAATCATTTAGTCTCAGAAAAATAGTTAGAGTTTGCTGTTTGGTAACTGGGTTTTACTCCTTGACCTTTGTTCAACTGCACGACCGAACTGGCGCAGTTGCTCCTTCGAAATGTAACGCGGTTTCGCTAACCATGAGCCACCGTCTACAGGAAGGACCGCACCATTGATGTACTTACCTGCGAGACCACAAAAAAAATCATTTAAATCACTGCTGAAGTACAGTATCTTTGACTGTTGATATGTTTCCCTACGACTCTCTAGTATTCAGCTTCAACATGAACATACACTTGGGACTTCCCCAGCACATGCCGCACAGTGAAAGCCATCACAAAACCTAACAGTTAGCGAAATAAGGGTGACCTGATTCAGAAGCAAGAAAAATGGCAGCCATAGCTATATCCCACTTCTCCCCCATCTTTCCAAGAGGGACTGCATCTCCTGAGGAAATTCCAGCTTCCTCCGGATTTAATTTCTCCATGCCTGGCGTGCCAGATATGGGACCTGGAGCGATACCATTGCATCGAATCTTGTAGTCTGTACCCCACTCCAAAGCTAAACTTCTAGTAAGGCTGTCAACTGCAGCCTGCATCACAAAACAAAAAAATCATTTTTAATTTTTAACTTAAAATTTTATTAAATAAAAAATGCTTCACAACAACCCCGCAAGTGCCGAGCAATATGATCCTGTAATTTGTAAGGTGCAATCCAACGAAGAAGCTGTATGCAGCGTGCATAATTGGAGGTGGAAGAAAACTAAGGTGCTACGTCAAACATCAATAATTTCATGCTTATAGGGCACAAAAATAATAAAATAAATCCTCCTCCATCACTGGAGACAGCGAAGTTGAATAAAGAAACAAGAGTTATACCTTCGCAGCGGAAACATGAATTTGATACCAATTTGCACTGTAATGCAATGTAGCACTAATGCTGATAATGACCCCACCTTCGTTTGGACCCTTCCCTTTGCCTCCCTGCTTTAGATAGTTCACGGCTGCATGGCTCATCGTAAATGTTCCAACGGTGTCTATGTCCATAACTGCACCATTTTCAACAGTTCAAGAGTCGGTGAGGACACTCTTCAAAAGAAATTGCACAAGATCCATTCCATACCCACGTATTAAGATTTCACTAAAATAACGATCATACACGGCAAATCGCATCGAAGGACAAAATATACCAACTTTACTCATTACACTCCAAAGTTCAATTTCCAAATCAAAGAAACAAGCAAGTAAAAAACCTCACCAGTTTTGAAGCCATTGGGAGAGAGGTCCTCGGCTGCAGAGAGGAAGTTCCCAGCAGCCCCATTTATAAGGATATCAAGTCTACCCAGCTCTTCGACTACCGTCTCAACAACACGGCTGGCATCCTCCTTCTTGCGCACATCACCCTGCACGCCTACAGCCTTCTCGACAAAACGTCAAGTCAGTGGAAAGTCAGTGGCAGTAGTTAAGTCTAAATTCTGACCACACCTTGTACAACATTCCCATCTCAAAACGTACAAGAGCAGCTACAGAATAATTCTAGAAAAACAAAATATTGGTAAGGACACAAGGCATACATAATTTGATTGTAAGCTACAAGGGCTAGCTAATTTCACAGTATCACCATCTAACCTAACGAAAAAGAACTTACGATTATTAAGCGGCACCTCGGGGTCAGCGCTAAACAGAGGAGGGCATACTTTTACCGACGTTTCTGAGCTTGTAAATCAATCCTAACCCAGAAATCTTACCATTAAGACCCCCAAAATCCACCCGTCATTCTCTTCACACACAAACATAACACCATTTACAAAATGTCCAATCCTCAGGGAGGAGGTAATACACATAGTTGTACGATAAATTCTACATCTGTGCAAATTGGTAGGACCCAACTAGCAATTGCACTCGACGCAGACATCCACACAATCGGCCCCACAAAAACACTACCAAAACCTTAGAACAGAAGAAAAGTTACCCTGATGCCGAGGCTCTCTAACGACGCCACCGCCGCGTCAAGGACGTGCTTCCGGCGGCCCATAATGGCCACCATTGCGCCATGGAGGCCAAACTGGGTGGCAATTTCAAAGCATATCCCTGAGCCCCCTCCTGTGATCAGAGCAACCTTGCCCTTCAGCACCGTATTCCTGAACGGCGACTCGTCGGCCATCGCCAGGGCTTCAAATTCAAATGGCAACGCCAACTAAACTCTCACTATTCTCAACGATTTTCACTAGTCAGGAAACACAAAACTCAAAGTGTCGTCCTCAGCGATTGTACAAATATGCAATGTAAGCTCCCAACTCACAAAATTGGCACGACAATGTTGATGGAAGGGGAAGGTGGGCCACGGAAGAATTGGATTCACGGCGATGACGATGGAGCTGCCTCGCATGCGGACGAAAACTCGTGTTCGTTCATCGGATTTTTCCTTTCTCGTAGCGCTTCCGTTCAACTTGGCTTGGCTCAAAGCTTTTACAAAGTGCAACAACGAATCTGGAAGATTCTATTTTGAAGCTGAGGAGAATTGATTTCAAAATAGTAATTGGTTTATAATTGGTTTAGTAGTGTAGCATCGTTCTAACGACCTCTTAAGATTTGATACATACTTTTTTTCAAGATATTGATTTTAAGATTTAACTAAATGGCAACAAAATTCACTAAATAATAATAATGAAAATGTTTATAATTAATGGTACGATTTTATTTTGATACCTTAATCATAATAAGAACACAAGAATTCTATTGCACAATCTTAGGTAAAAAAAAATAAAACTTTTCAAATGTTTGTTAAATAATCAAACTCATACTTATTATTAAAAAATACTAAGTAATTTTAACTATATGTGAGTCTTGTTGTTACAATGCTTCAAAGAGACAAACAACACTACTTCTCACTCCTGAATTTTGTGGTTTTTTCATCCATAGAATGTATGATGATTTTTAGGTGACATTCTCAAGATGATATCACAATAGCTATTAACAAGGTATTTTGAGGCATTTATTTCAACACTTTGTGTTGTACCAAAACTCTCTTGCTTTGTTTTTGGATGTTTGATAGAAATGGATCGATTGTAGTTGGAGCTTGATGAAATGTATATTGTAAGAAACTACTTGATACCTCTTTTTAAAATGATTTGAATTTTTTTGGTAATATTGTGTTAATATTATTGTAATTGGAAGTAGTTTCATTAAGATTGTAGTTGATTGTAGTAGCATTTCACAAAGTTTGTTCAAGTTTCTTTTCTTTGGTTGTGGATTTAATAAAGCATTTGCTCCAATCTATAGCAAGAAGTAGAAATGTATGAGAAACTTGCTTTGAATTGGTATTACATCAATTAGATTTTAAAGCAAAGGAATTTATTTCTTCTTGTTAAGGACAAGAACTCAATAAAAGTAAATACACAAGTGAAACTCTCTCAAAAAAATATGAAAAAATAGAAATACAGAAGTATGTATACTAAAAAGAAACTAGAATGGCTATTGCTAAAAGACAAGGAAATTAAAGACTCTTGAAACTAGACTAGAAGTAAGAAAGGTGTTGATAAGAGTGAAGAAGGCTTCACTCTTGCCTCCATATATACTATCCACCTAGAATCTTTGTGGCGACATTCTATAAGACCTCTAAAAACATGTTGACTTTGCATGATACATATCTTAATTTACAAGGCAAATTTTCTATATAGGCGCCACATAGTTAGCTTGATTTATAAGCTACCAATACATATGGCATGTGGTTGACTTATTGACCAAGTTTTTAACCTATTAATCATCTAAAAATACATTTAAAGTTAAAATAGCATCTAAAAAGCTTTTAGAAAGCTTTTTTAGAAGGTATTATGAAATTAATCTACTTTTATCTACTTCTACCTATTCATATTAACTAGGTAATAATTACAATAAATATTATTCGTGACACTGCTAGAAATAGATTTGATAAGTTTTTTGTGGTTTAAGGTGGAGTTTGGCTTGGAATTTATAGATCCTAGAGCAAATGCTCTATATAGATAGATGGAGTCAAGGGAGCTAGGTTTAAGTCCTTCAAAAATCTTGAATCAATTGATAGTTATTGAAAGAATGAATGTAGATTGTGTAATTTGTACGGAGTTGGTAGGATGCCTATTGCTTTATATAGATAACTGTATGTAAATGTTTCTAAAGAATTAGTCAAAATATTGGCTTTTTACTTAGATGTAGGCATATAGTTGACGAATATGTCCTCAATCATGTATACATTTTTTAATAAAATAAAACTAGATTTCTATATATTGTATTTGAGAATATAATATTAAATTATCTATAAGTTTGATATAACTTTGATTGTTGTTAAGAACTAGGAATGAGTTGGTACTACAAATTTGCAATTCTTGTAACATCTATTATAAATATATGGCATCTTTTGTGGCTTATAAAAATACTTTATAATTGGCATCAATAGTGCTTTGGCTATTATTGCTTGTCTCTTGCTGGACCATTTAATTGGTGCCTCATTAATCTTATATATTATCCTAGAAATGGATCATCTAGTATCTAGATCTCTACTATATTTGACATCTATAAAGCTTCCTAGTATAATTTTTTCATTTGTGGAAAGAAAATTCCAACATTATCAACTCTTTTGAAGTATCTCAATACTTGTTTTATAACGGTTATATATTTTTCTTATTGGTGTTGAATATATTTTATTAGAATACTAATAGAAAATCTAATATTAGACCTAAAAATCACAATGATATATAATAATCCTCCTATCAACGATTGGTAAATAAATTTGTCAACAATTTTTTTTTCATATTGGCTTAAAGGTAAGTATTGGAGCAAATAGGAGTTTAGATTGGATTACAATTTTTTATATCAAATTTATGTAATAATTTGTTGATATAATTTTCTTCATGTATCTATTTAAGAAATGAATCCCATTAATTTTTTTCTCAAAGATAAGTAATGGCTTTTATCAATTCAATTATCTCAAAGATTTTTAGCAATAGTGATAATAAATTCTAAAATATTTTTGAATTTTTCCTTATAACAATAAGATCATCCATGAATAATAGTATGATTGTATATTAAGTATTATTAACTGAGTAATACATGTTGTATTCCGCTAAATTCTTAATAAGTATTTTGTTTATAAAATATGCATCTATTTGTGAATACCATGCTAATGGTAATTATTTAAGTTCATATAAGGCTTGAATCAATTTCCACACTTTCTTTTCTTATATCAAGGTTTGAAACCTAAAGGTTTATGCAAATAGATCTCTTCATCTAAAATACCATTTAAGTAGGAAATTTTTATATCTAGTTATTGTAAATTATAATTCTTTTAAGCTACAAATATCAATAAGGATTTGATGGTGCTCCATTGAATAACTAAAGTGTATGTATTGAAGTAGTTAGCTCTTTGTATTTGTTCAAACCTTCTAGTGACTAATCTTGTCTTTAATCTATTTGATTTGTCATTGTTTCTATCTTTTATCTTGAAAATCCACTTTAATGTGATTGCAAGTTTTTCTTCTAATAAACCTATGATTTTTTAAGTGTTGTTTTTAGTAATTAAATTAATTTCCACCTATATAGCTTTCTTCCATCTCTTATATCCAATAGCTTATTTTTAACTATGTAATTTTCTACAAAGTTATTTTAGTTGTATTTTCTACAAAAAAATATAAAGTAGTCTTTGAACCTAATACTTAGCCTTCTACTCCAAAAAAATTATCTTTGGTATGTCTTATTACCTATTGTTTCCATTTTATTGTCAGTTTCAATTTCAATGTTGGATTCAATTAGAGTATTTACTTCTTTGTTGTACTCATATGTTGGTGTATTTATCTGTATGAACTATAGATGGTCTAAGTCAATTACATTGGATTCATTGTTTTTTGAATTTTAAAAGACTATATTATCTTTGCATGCATCCATTGGAATTGTAAGATACTAAAGGCCAAATTTAATTTTATTGCATATAACATCTCTAGAAATTAATATTTTTTCAGGTAAGTGGATCTAACAACTTGTATGCTTTGGTTTGTTTGTCAAAGCCTACAAGTATGCACTTCTTGATTTTTTATTCTAGTTTTTTTTGTTGTATTTTTTATATATGAATAAAAGCTATATGTCCAAATATTTTTATAGTTCAAGTAATATATTTCTTTAGAAACCACTCACAATATTATTTTCTAACCATACATTGTTCACATAGAGTTTTTATTAAATTAAGTAGTGGTATATCTAATACTTTATTATGTCATGAGAGATAGTTGAAGTTGTTGTAATTTAGGTGTCTAATTTTAATGCCACAACTCAATATATTTCATATTCCTACTTAATCTTGTGGTTCTTCGTAAACTGTCGATTGTCTGGTTAGCTTGTATAAAGAGAATATTATTCATCATATATAGACTATTTTTTTGATCATAATGACCTATCATAGTTAGCTTATTGTTTTGATTTATGATCCAACATTGGTTGTTAGAAAATACTACTATCTCTTCAATTTCAACTAAACATCCTATTGAAATTAAGTTTTTTTAGATTAAACATGTAGAAAATCTTATTGAATTTTATTTCACCATTAGTAGTATAAAGTATGACATTGCTAATTTTTACTATTGGATGTTTTTTTCTCTTACTATTAATATTTTTCTATGATATTTTGGTGCATATAATTCTAAGTAGTTCTTATTTTCTCTGATATAGCAAGTTGCTCCAAAGTCAAGATACCAAGATTGTTTTTTTTTTCTAGCTCTTGTGTTATTTCAATAAGTATAATGTTTATATCTTTGACAATTGTAGAATAGGTAAATAAATTTTATAATAAGTTACTGGTTGATTATTGACAACCTTGAGAATTAGACTTATGGTTAGGGAGTTTAGTTGATAACAGTAGGATGTTAGTAGAACAAATGGTTAAGAATTCAAAAGATCATAATCTTTGGAATCTGCTGACCAATGGTCCATCTTTTAGTAGGATAAAGAAGTTGAGAAGTGGAACATCGGGACCAGACTGTGAGAGTCATAAGCCGGGGGGGGACAAACTGTGAGAGTCGTAAGTCGGGGAGCCAAACTGTGAGAGTCATAAGCCGGAGAGCCAGATTGTGAGAGTCATAAGCTAGGGAGCCAGACTGTGAGAGTCGTAAACCGGGGTAAGCTTGGTGCTACCTCTTTATTTTCTTTGCTTTTATTATTTGCTTATGAAGAATTGTGATTGAGAGAAGTATTCTTGAAACTGTGATTAGAATATTGTCGAACATGACTTTGGACTGACCATTTGGGAAAAAATCTATGACCTTGAGAATTGAGATTATCAAATTGTGTTGTGTTAAGTGAAGATATTGAATTCTGTGTGATGAATTGAGAAACTGAATATAATAAGTAAGCTGGAGATCAGTAATTGAATATATATAAACCGCAAAGAGAGTAACTGGGAGATGAACAGATAAAAATACGGAAGTATTATTGAATTGATAGTCGTAGAATGGATTATGTGTTGAATTAAGACGGAAGTAGTAAGCCTTGGTGTTTTGTAGTTTGATAATTGATTTCAGATAGCCAGAGTACAATCAATTGTGATACTAACGGATCCAATTCCTATAACCAGTCTTTCTCCGTCTTCGAATCCACCTCTATTAGTTCAATTGCTTTGGTATATTGAAGCTTGAACACAATGAGAATAACAACAACATTCAAAACATTGTGATGCTTATTGATTACTATATTGATATTGGTATTTTCTTTTTATATAGAATATTTGATGTAGCAGAGAAAAGCAAGGTGATTAAATGATCCACATACAAAGTATCTGAATTCCACACATTGTCATACTATAAATGCTTATAGTATGTAAAATATAGTTAAAACATATTATATGTTGACAAATCTAGATGTGTGTTAGAGTGGTTAATAGATTGAATTAAAAGGAGTTGGTATAAAAAACCTTACTTTGTTTTTTTTACTTTTTTTGATTTTGGCATTATATATATATATATATATATATATATATATATATATAGGACCTAAATATTTAATATGAAGCCTTGAAAGAAGGTGGAAGCCTAAGAAAGAAAATCCAAAATAGTGGGAGGCTAATTGGGAGGAATGAAAGTAAGGCATGGTCAGATAAAGGCAAGGAATGGGGAACTTCATCCCTGTTGGTCGAATACTATGCCCAATGGACTTTGAGAAGGCTGTCCATGACCTTAATAAAGATTTGAGTGACTTCAAAGAAGGCATTCGGAAATTAGAAGCTAGTGTTATAATATTTAGGATTTGGACTACAATTTGTGTGCAAAAATTAGAGGATTTGAAGTTAGGATGAAGAAGTTATAGACGTTTGAAGTTAAGGTGTCAATTTAAGACATATTGTTACTCTTTTGTGAATATGAGGAATTGTACGATAGTTTTTGAAGATCAAAAGATGCGGCTAGACTGATGATTTTAAGGCCTATATCTTTTATAAAAGAATTTTTACTTTTGGAATTCATATAAAGGAGATATAAGGAGTTGAAGGCAATGCTTTGAAATCAAAGGCAATAAGTGAGCAATTTTGTTTATAGTAATAGTTGGAGCCATAACTTGAGTTTTCACATGAATTTTTGGCTCAAACTTTCGGAGTATGAAAAATTTTGTATTATAAAGCTATACATACAAATATGGTGGTACTTGAGCTTTTATTTTGTGAGATATAAAAAAAATTGTATGCGGTGTCGTGTTGTAACACGAGTATACCGTGAAAATATAAAGAAAGGAGACTTTTATTAATGTTCAGTTACCTCGAATATTGGGAGCAACGACCAATTCCAATGCAAATACTGGGAGGCCAGGTTCGGTCATCCCGTTACAGTCAGTCGGGGCATACTGAAATGCTCCGTTCGATTCCAATAACGAGAGTCAGCAGAAAGGGAAAGGACCAATTCAACGACGGGTGAGCCTGGTTCGAAGAGCCAATTGGATCCAATTTCAAGACATCCAATCCAGATCTTACTACGTGTCTCTTAGCCAATATGAGACCTAAATTGGTCGGGCAACCCAATGCGGTCCAACTACGGGAACATCCAGGTCTTGCTACGGGCCTCTTAGCCAATATGAGACCTGAATTGGTCGGGCGACTCAATGTGGTCCCGATTACGGGGGTTCCGATTCCGTTTCAGGCTGTTTTGTTCTTTGTGCCGTTCCAATAACGTCCTTTCGATAAAAGGATCTCTTAAATGTAAAAACGGAGGAGAAAGCTCTGACGACGGAGCCAATTCTGGATCCAAGACGGAAGGAGCCAATTCTGGATCCAGGACAGAAGGAGCCAATTCCGGATCCACGATGGAAGATTGAAGAAATTCAGAGGCTAGGATTTGAAAGAGGAGAGAATTAGGGTTAAAGTAGAGGATAGGTTAAGAGAATTGGGGAAGTTTTGAAAAGGATCAGAGAGGGAGCTTCATGCTTCAGGAAGGAGAAAAAAGACAAAGAATTGGGTTTTTTTTCATAGGGTTTTGGGAAGACTGAGGCAATCATTGCTGAAGTCAGTGCTGTACTAGTGAATCATGGTTTTAATGAAGCGGGTGTGATTACTCTTCACTATTTTGTGAAATCGAGGTTACGTCTGTGATTGAAGGATTAAAAGGGTGTCTATATGATTGAGTATGTGGAGTGAATGAAATTTATTGGGTTACTCTAATGAGATAGTTAGTGGATACAAGATCGTGAGTATAAAGCGGCATCGAAGATTAGCAGTTTGGGTTGTTCGGGGTTCTCTGTAACGTCTAGAGACCTACCGGCTGGGGCAAAAAAGGACTTCGGCGAGCAGTCGAAGGGTATCCGTATAGATTTACGGTGTATTCTTGTAATCGTTTATATTCCAATAGTCAAAAACTGATAGACTGCTTGAATATTGGCGAATCTCTATACTACCTTCTACAGCCAGACGCCCGACGCGTTCTCGAGCAGGAAAGCACGTAATACGACAGCGGGTGTATAAAAATAAGGGTTTGAAGTGATTGTTAGGATTTTCAAGATATCTCAAGATCTTCAATAAATTTGTAATTGAAATTTGTTGTAGAAGTTGATAAGAATACATCAATATTTCATATAAAATTTGAGTAAGTTTGGATAGTCGAATCAGGAGTTATGAGGTATTGAAGTTTGGAAATTTTTTTACAAAAGGATATACAAGGAAGTAGAAATTTTATCATATTTTGGGTGTTGTTGGTTACTTGAGGCTTGTATATTTGGTGTAATTTCTCGAAAAGAAAAATTTTATATATTAACTTAGAGCTTCTTTTTTTTGAAGCTTGATTGAGCAATTAGTGACATCAAGGAGCCTAGTGCTTTCTTGAGGCAAACTCTCTCTACTCTGACAACATAGATTGATTTGAAACAATCATTAATATACACTTTGCCAATGGTGTGGTTTTGTCTTTTTTCCAATTAATTACTTAGTTCATATAAGTTATTTACTCTATACTAATTTTGTGATCTTCTACGCTTTTAATTACAAAGAAAAGAGTAACTTTGTGAGAATTACATAGCTAATACTTCTTCTACTTTCAACATGTTCTTGTGTACTTCAAGGCAATGTAATTTATTTAATAATTTCAAATTAATAGACACAAAACTTGGTAGTTTATCTAAAAGAATCATATTTTCTATTATCTTTTTGGAACTCAAAAGAAGCCATTCAATGTGAGTTGAATAAAGGTTTTGTCTACTACTTTGTATCTTAGTGTAAACAAGATGCTCCTTAGATCTTAAGTAGTTTGTAGATATTCCTCAATTGAACTTCCTTTCTACTATTCTCATATTATGCAGTCTTAAGGATAATAAAAGAATTTGTGATAAAACTTTTGTTTCAAAGATGTTTTTTAATACTTCCTAAATATAAATAAGATCATTATTTTTAAAAGTTCTTTCTATAAATTCATCTTTTATTGCCATTATAATTAATGGGCCTTGACTTTATGGATCTTGAATTGCTTAGCCATAAATATTGATGCTCTAATAATGATGAGAAATGATGATAGTACCATCTTCTTCTCTACTAAATCTCACAAGTTTTTTTCTTCAATATTGCTTTCATTTTTATTTCCACATATTGTAGTTTTTGACATCTTCTAGTTTGTTATCCACTTCAATCATAATCATAGATGACTATTGCTTAATATCATTGACTATGTAATATAAGAAGAAAGAACTACAAGCCTTGAAAGTAGTGCTATACTAATGGAGCTCACTACTATGAACTTGTTCTAATGAGTGCAATAAAGCTAATTTAGGAGCAACCTTCAGTAGTAATTATCATGATTCTAATGCTACCCTAATGAGTTTGAATAATCAAACTCATACCTTTTATTGAGAAATACTAAGTAACTTTAAGTATATGTGAGTCTTGTTGTTACAAGGCTTTGGAGTCGAATGGCACTACCTATTACTTCCAAATTTTGTGATCTGTTCATCCACAAAATGTATGATGATCTTTTAGTGACATTCTCAAGATGATATTACAAACAACTATTAACAAGGTGTTTCAAGACGTTTACTTCAACAATGTTTGTATACAAACATGTAAATTTGTTTTTTTTGAAATATAAATCTTCAATTTCAATGTTTGATCTCTTTTATTTTTTCAATTCAGACAAAAAATAGTATTTCACAACACTTCAGTTTATTTGCACCATAAAAATCACCAAGCATTTGAGTTCACACCAACAAATATGCATCAAAGCGTAACTTGTATCATGTGACAGGTCCTGTTCCCACAGTGCTCAAGGAAGTCACACCCCCGCGGATTCCTCTCCAGAATGGTCGCCCTCCGCAAGCTCAATCTATCGTAGATAATCCTCCCCCGCACGCACATTCCATAGCAGAATGGTCGCCGTGCGCAGGCCCATTCCGACGATGGAATCCTCCAGGGGACAACCCGCTGCCCTCGCAACCACACACTTCCGCTTCTTCGTCCACCACGAGCGCCTTTTGCTGTGCATCCCACTTTTGCAATGCCGCTCTTCGTGATTTCTTCACCACCTCCCGTACAAGGGGATCACCACCTCCGCCTGCATTGTGCTCGTGTCGCGCTGGCGCCCAACTTCGTCACCTGGGTTACTGTGACGCAGAAGATCCGAGGGGTTTAGCAGGTGGTTTCCATGCATGCTTGTAATTGGTTGATGACAGAATTTTTGCGGAGCATTGTGTTGAATGATCGAGGTTGAGAGTAGAACAATTGGGGGCGAGATCATGAGTGGCGTGATAGCGGTGGAATTTCTCACGACTTCTTTTAGTGTATCCCTCTTTTCGGATTGGTGATTTTGGGTATTTGGGTGCGGTGTCCTGATACACTGGAAGAATGAGTCGTTGCTGAGAGGTTTCATGCATGGTTTCAGGAGAATTCCCAAGTGGGAACTCTCTGTGGTGGGAATTCGCAAGTTGGATTGTGAATGTTGAACACATTCTTAGCGTGTCGGAAATGTTTTACAGAGGAACAAGTCGGTTTGAGGCGGCGACCTACCTGTAATTGAGGCTATGTTGTCGTAGCTGTCTCTAATTCGAAGTTCGAGGGCTTATGCTGCTTGGTGCTTTGGAAAAGACATTGAGGTTTGTCCATCTCTTGTCCCGTGAAGAACCTCCCTTGTGTTGAATTTGATTGGATTACTAGTTGTTGAGGTATCTGGTAGGGATTCATTGTCAAGGACCTCGGTTCTCCTTTAACCGCCGTTTCTCGTGGCTTTTTCTCTTCAATGTATTATTTCTCGAATTGCTCAATATAGTGGTCAGAGTGATACATTTTTGTCGCGAAATTGCAACCTTAGCTTCTGTCGCCTTCTCTCTTGGTAAAATTTCCAACGTTTTCCAGTTTCTAAAGAGGCATGATGCTTCCTATCTCTTTTTTTTTTCTCTCTGCTTCTACAGCCTACCCGCAGGGATGGCGGCGAGCCTTCGCCTGTTTATCACTGTTCCTCCTGTAACAAGCCACACTGGAATTAAAGGTATGACATTTTTCGACACGGGAATTGATAATGGAATATCATAAATTGCCAATTGAGCTCTTCTTTGGCATGACGTGCTTATGGGTGAAGCCTCATGATGATCTTTTTATATGCCACCGTCACAATACAGGAAGAGAACTGGAGCACGGTTTGAAGAATTTTCGATGTGGGTCACAAAGAGTTGTCGTTTGTGCAGTTGTGGAGAAGGTGCAAAGAGTCTGTGATAAAGTAAATGGAAGATACGCAATTCGTGATGCTGCAGCTCCTGGCCAAGGAGGGGGTGTAATGGACAGACCAACCATTGATAAGCCCACTCCAGGTCGTGAGAGCGAGTTTGATCTAAAGTGGGTCCTTCACTGCTCTTCCTATGTCTTGGTTCAATCAAGTCTTACATGTGAAGAGCGTCTATTCATGCCTCTTATCAACATGTTTCAGCATTTACATTTGCAGTTTCAATTTTCAGGTGGCATTTTCTGAATTTTTCTGGCTGTCTTCGTGTACCATAGGAAGAAGAAGAAAATGTCACCTCCATATCGTGTCATGCTCCACAACGACAACTTCAATAAGCGTGAATATGTTGTCCAAGTTCTGCTGAAGGCTATCCCCGGAATGACCGTTGACATTGCTGTGAATGTCATGAATGAGGCTCACATCAACGGTATTGCAGTTGTTATAGTGTGCCCTCAAGAAGATGCCGAGGACTATTGTATGCAGCTGAGGACGAACGGCCTCCTAAGTTCTATTGAACCCGATACTTGTTAATCACTTGTTAGGGTAGACCTTTGAGTGTAAAGTATATAGACGTAATCTGTTTGGTAGAAAAAATGAAAGAGAGGACGAAAGGCCCTGCTTACAGAAATGCTGGGCTCATGCTATATGGGTTTGTCGCTGTGCACTGATACCTTCACTGTCATGAATGCAAATTCTTTACGAGCTTTTTTTTATTTTATTTTTATTTTTAAATTTAATAGATACGTAGGTTTTGGCAACAGTTATATTTGTCATCACTGCGTGTGATTTTATAGGTCGATTGATTCTTTTGAGAATCAGTGCTCGCGATTTCCTTCAGAACATCTGCTGTTTGATGGAAGGATAGGTCCGTTAAATAGTCATGAGCAACTACTTTATTTTGGAGCAATTTGAATTATTTTAAGAACTTTCTGGAGTGATGTGAAGGCTTTTCTTCATATAAATACTTGATTTAACTTCTGCCACGAATATTTACACTTCCTGGAGACCATATTAGAGTTGAAAGCAAATTAATAGAACATACCCAAACCACATAAGCCGCAAGCAAAAGAAAAATGTAATCTGAGATGAGTGAGAAACTGTCTTCAAGTGGATAAAATACATAGATGAGGATGTAGATGGAATATCCCAACTTGTATATCACCGACCGCGAGCAGCAGTCGTAAAATATCTACCTTTTTCTAAGTCGTAAATGGTTTTGTGCTGAGGCCTTCGCAACCTTGTCACAAACCAAAATATCAAGGACCCTGTAGCTAAAAGGCCCAGAAATAAGAGAACGATGCCGAAAAACCCTTCAAACAAGATCAATGGAGAGTACGCAGCCTTGTCCTCTGAAAGGCGTGATATAAAGAATCCAAGAGTCCACTCCACTGGCACGCTGTTCACTGAATCAGTGAACAAGACTCTGCCGCAGATAATCTCATTAGAAGTGTCCAGATCGTAGAACTTAGACAAATACAGAGGTAATTGCAGTTGATCAATTCCACGCAAACAAAAACATGATTAAAATGGATGAGAGATCTTACTTATTGCCGTGGTCTGGAAGACCTAAACTGTCATGTAGGAATGCCACGATGTATGCAGCTGAGAAGCAGATATTTCGCTTGCTATTCTGACCTGCTGAACAGTATCTCTCTCCGGCAACTACAAGTTCAGCTAATGATCCCGTAGCTTCCAACAGCTGTTCCAATGAAACGCAAGTGTAACCGAACATCCTGATGAGTTTATAAAACTGAGAGAATTGATCGTAGCTTTTCTAAGCACACGAGGGTTAAGATTAACCATTTCTAATGATTGACAGAGCAAGAAGTGAGGCAAACTGAGTATTAGTAACTTGGCCTCTATTCCAAACATCTAGGCTTGAAGACGTCACAAAGGAAGCAAGAGGATAACACGTAAGCTAATGCAAGCGAATCTCTGAAACCTATGGAAAGCAAAAAATAGCTCATGAAACTACACCTTTGATGTTTGATAAAAGTATCCAGTCGCTATGAAGTTTCCACGAAGGTCGGGAACAAAAGTGGTTTCAATGGGACAGTTACTGTCCAGACAAGCATCTACAAGAACCAAAGAGAGGCATAGCACCAAGCTATGAGCATTCATTCTTAACGTTAGGACTGGAAAAATTGTAAGCTACAAATGGATAGAACAGCGTGACAGTCCAGAAAACCTCTCGTAAAGGAGCTAAACAAATGGAATCAACACCTCCAAACTTGAAAAGTTGCCATAGCAACTGATTTGAGTCTATGGCTTCATCATGCACCAATATACCTCGACCCTGATGAAGCAGCGCATGAGATTCTGCTCGGCAAGCAGTGAAATTGCCTGTGGGCATTATAAGAAAATCTCTGGCTGGCGTTTTCAAGTAGTTGGCATCGGCTTCGAACCCTGTTGGTTGGCAAGGATCTACCACGACTATGTTATCTGTAGGGCCTACCGCTGCAAAATGAAATCAAAATTGCGAGGTCAGCGTTGTTATTTAAATTAAGTACAAACTGCTGAAGTACTAGCTGCGAATTACAAACACATTTTCGGTCAATGACGCACATGATGCAACTTCTTTTGCGTGCAATAACTTCAGTAAGCCGTCTGATGCTGATTCCTGCACATAAAAATCCAAGGAAAGTGGTTTAAATAACATCTTTCTATGATCACACTGGCGGTTCCAGTAGAATGGTGTAACTACTTAATGCGATGACTTAAATGTGACTCATTGTATCCTTCAACAATCCTGCCTTCAGCAAATCCACGAGGTACTGTACATATACTTTATTGTCAGATATAAACAGCTGCACTAGGATATCTCAACAAGAAGGGTCCTTACCAGACCAAGTTTCTCAAAGTTGTAGGAATACAGTTCGTGAGTTGTTCCCCATAGCTCAATTTTGTAAAGATATGCAGGAGGAGGTGTTACTTCTGCAATGAAAGTGACCTGCAAACAATGTGCAAACACTGCAAACTCTATTTACTTTCCGTCTCTTCACAAGGAACCTCAGAGTTCAAATTGTTGTTAAGCCTCTCACCAACAATTTGAAACATGCACTCAATTTGTTCAACACCAGCATTAGGACCAATTCATGCAGATATACAAACTGTTCTAGTGATACGAGATTGGGTTGAGGTGCAGAGTGTGGGACCTGTGCTGATTCACTGCCCAAGGAGAGGACCCCAATTGTGTCTGCGGAATCACTTTTTAGCGTATCGTGAGCGTAATTAGCTGCCACCCATTCATAGACACCTTGGTCCCTGCCTGTCACAGAAAATCCTCAATTAAACCCTGCTGATAGTCAAATAAGAACGCATGGTTTTTCACCAAAACCTATCATCATAAGCCTTGAAACACACCGTTCACAACCAAAGCCCAATCATCGTGAAACTGGAATCCTGATTCACGAAAAACGTTTCGACACTGTTGAAGTAGCTCAAACCACTTAGCAATAGGCGCCCATTGTAAACCTCCAGTTCCAAGAACATAAAGCCTGGTTTGGAGCCTTTCGAGCTCAGGTACGAGCTCCTTGGCAAACACGAGAAGTTCACCGAAAGAAGTAGATGCATCATATTCACCGCTAGATTCATCAAAAAGAACACGGCTTGGCTTTTCACCTAAAACCTTTACTGTCAGTGCATTGGTATCCTCAAATGTAAATATGTGGACCCTTGCCTCAATGTTTGAACTGTATTGAGATTGTTGTCGCTGGCCGATGTCTATGATCACCCCATAACCCTTACTTTGACGGTGTGATACATATTGGCTCCTTCTCAGCAAGAGAAAGTAGAGGAGGAGGAGGGAGCTCAGACAGAGACCAAGGGACATCCAGGCCGTTTTCTGGCAGGTAGATCGGACATTTTGCGCATTTGAGTACTGTTGATATCTGGCTGGAGAAAGGACCTTGAGAGATGCTCCCCTCTGCAGGAGCTTCGGAAACTCCATAAAAGAGTCGAAGTCACGAGAGGCGTCTAGAGTGCGAGACAGTCTCCGAGGACTGTTCACCCCACTCTGCCTACGAGAAGAATGAGGCCCAATCTCCCATCCATCTCCTATCATTCTTTAACATCCCAACTTCGCTACACCAAGGAATCTCGGCGCCAACTTGAACATGAAAGTCACTGCTCTGCAACTCTTCCCCCCTTTTCCGTGGCTACCTCCACACCATGTGTATGAACACTGTTATCGCTGTTGACGGATGATCAAGTTAGTGTTAAACCCTAAACTCGGTGATTCGATTCAGCTGGAGCTGGAACCTGGGATACTAAACAGAGAGACCCAGTTCAGAAAGTTCCATAAACTCGCTCCATATGTCTTCGCATTGATTTAGCAGTGCACGGTTCAAGTACACAAACGGATGTTTCATTCACCAAACAACAATTCAGAACACCTTCAACACAAAGGCTCCCACTGAGAGCAAACATTCCAAATCCTTCGCACAATCTCACTAGCTCTTAGCCACAAAAATCCCCCCCTCCAGCTGAGTGCAAGAGATAGAACATACGATTCGATGGTCATTCTCACGCATCAAACCTACACAAAGAAGATGACAACTGATCTCTACACCCCCTGCTCAAGTTATTTCCCACTCTCACATAAAAGAGAGATCTGCCTTGAAAAAGAAAATCACTCGCCGGTTCTGCTGCCATGGCAACAACCTCGGCACTTGGATTCATTCACCAACCAACGACCCTGACCTAACAGAAACCATAACCACATCAGAAAGCCACCTATGCAGTCCATCTGCACAGCAACAATGAATTACATTCCATGACTCCAGCTTCTAACAAATCAACAGGAGATTGAGCGAGAGCATCTGAAAGGAAAGTGGTTTCAGAGTGAGACCCACCTGCTCAGAAGCATTCCATGGCGAGTGGGGTGTATGTGTGCCAGCAAATCAGACGCCACATTGTGCGATGGAGAAGATTAGCGAGGGGGACCAGTTTAGCCGAGCACCTAAATATGGCCCAGATTTTGGAGGCTCTCACCCACCGCCAACATTCTCGCTGCCGCCCCCATCGGAAGGCACCCCTGGCCCTGCATCGAATGCCATGTCGCTCATCCCCCCCCCCCCTCCCATCAAGCCCAGCTCCATCTTGTTTGTCTCAACACATGCTCTGTTCCAATTGTTGTAGCGCGTGAGGGGGATCCATAAGTCAAGGTTAGGATTCCACACAATAGGGATTTCAATCTAGTAATAGACATTTAGTTTTTAGTGCAGTGTGCTATTCTATTCTTTGTGTAGTTTAAAGTCCTTTTGAAATGTTTTCTATTATTCAATGAAGTGGTCTTTTATTCAATGAACTTATCTTTGAGTAGTTTCTCTGATTTGTAGGAGTTCATATGGCATGGATAAATGGGAAATGTAGCAAAGTATACATGTATCCACCCTTCCCTATATATCCACGTGAGCCCCATACATCATAATTCTTGGGATAGCTAAAGATGGTCAAGCCTGTCGTGATTTCAACAAATGGAATAAATAAATGAAGAAATTAATGAATTTGCACTTGGAAATTTAACATTGGTTCAAAGGAATCTTGTTGGAAAGAAGAGACAGGTGGTTCCTCAAAAGCATCTACCGATCCTTTTGAGAATCAGGTAGATCCGCCCGGTCTCCAAACTTGCAACTTGAGACTGGAAAGCATTTGGTTTCATAGCTGCCCACGGGTTAAATTCAGCGACGTTGATTTAGACCATTACATGATTTCGATTCAGTGACCTCAATCACCGGCTGACTCTCACGAATTGCAGATCAGAATTGCAACCAATCACTGGATGATTGGTTTCCACAGCCTCAAACAGTGCTGAAGACAGCAATGTTCGACATGCTCTTGTGATCAGGTACAAGGCTTGTGTCACGAACGTGCTGGTCGTTCGGCACATTCATCTTTGCTGATGACTGGGTGCTAGTTTGAATCCTTCCGAAACTTGATGCAGGTAATGCATGCTTGGTGACCGAGCTCAGCTGTGTTCTGCCAAACTGGTGGGTTCTCAAGGTGGTGTTCGTCTCTAGGTTTCACAGTCTACGTTGTCATGGGTATGACGTCTTGTTTGTTTTGCGGTTGCACTTTTTTGTCATTGCAGGTGGTGATGTTCGCGCTATTCTTGCTACCGGTTTGCTGAAGATGCTGAACGAACTCCTTGGCGTTTCATGTGATCTTTTAAGTGATTTTAATTGGGTGGGGAGCCGTTCAGGTACGGGGGTGGCGTTTCCGACTCATCGAGTAACACAAGTAGGAGAAGGGAGTGAAACCGAATCATCAGACTCTTATATCCAGGGAAGACTATATCAGAAGTCTCAACGTCGAAAGAAGAATTATTAAGACTGAAAGAGATGGCTTCCAGCACCTTGATACAGAATCACTCTTCTGGCGGTACGTCAAGCCTGTCTTCCTTTCAGAATTTTCGAGGGCAATCTCTACGTTTTCCAGGCGCTAGTATTCATGCTGCAGTTCAATGCCTGAAGAAACGTCTATATTTGCGAGCTACTGAATCTGTCCTCCAGCGCTCTCCTGGTAATCTTTAAAACCATAAGAACAAGCTGAACTGAGTGAGGGGTACATGAATGAGTCATTGTTACTGTGTAATTCACCTACACTTGGACCAGAATAGTTTGCTAGGTTTGCTTCAAAAATGTAATTTTCACACTCGTTAGACACAATGAAACACGTTTGGGTACTACTTCAATCACGTTTAATTGTTTCACAAAGTCTTCTGACATTTCATACCCTTTTGATTCGAACACAATACAGGCGAAAAAACGGAATAAATGAATCTAAACTACTTGCGTAGCATCTCTGAGTCTAATAATTCCGTCTTTTGGGTTCATCTTTTGCGCGCGTTTACCCAACTCTCACCAACTAAACAGTTTTGGCTTTCTTCACCAGGTAGCGGATCTTACAGTATTGTAACTGAACCCTCGGGCATCAATCCTCCTTCAAACGATCACTTGCAGGAGGGGTCCCTTACTCACAAGCTTCCGAGTGAGAAGCAAGCAGTCTTACAGCAGTGCGTCATTGATTCAGGTATACAATTTCATTTCACTTTAATATGTCGTAGATGTCTGAACAAAGACGGGAAAATGAAGATGTCGTGTGTCTCCATATTGGCTGTCATTTTTTCTTCCTACCGACTCGGCAAAAATTAAAAATTAAAAGACAAGGGTAAGAAAGAGCCGCAAGTAGTGAACAATTTGATATGTGATCGCATGAATGTTACAGTTAGCAGTCTTGAAGAAAAACACATTTTGCACTTCATCAGTGCTTCTAATCATGTTCGTTGGCTAATGATGCAGTATCTATGGAAACTTAACATCCAGTCCACTTTTTACGCACCAGATATATGGTCAGAAACCTTACAAATAACGGAATGGCTGTTACAGGTACCAGACGCGATAATTTGCAAGTCTCTTATTGAACTTTGTTTTGGTTTGTTTTGTTTTGTTTTGTTTTGTTTTTTTTTTTTTTTCACCAAGGATGTGCAATGCTTTATAAAACCATGTCACCTCATGAAATGGTGTTTTATGTGAAGACATAATCCCAAACGTTTAGTGACTCATTGCAGAATTTGATAACCAAGATGATTATAATCACAACCTTATTTTACTCGCGTTCTTCATCCTAAGGGTTTAGAGATTGACGTGTTGTGCATGGCGTGTGATCCACGCCACGAAAGGCGACTGAGAAGGCACAGATGAACGAATGGATCGAGGAAATCAGCAATTACTTCCGAAATATGACATTGGGGGAAATATCCATGTCTCCATGCGACACAGCTTGGGTGGCGCGAGTGCCAGCGCTGGATGGCTCCCACAGCCCTCAGTTCCCTCTCTCTTTGCAGTGGATTATGGATAACCAGCTCTCGGACGGCGATTGGGGTGAACCGTCTCTATTCCTTGGACACGATCGCGTTTGCAACACTCTCGCCTGCGTAGTTGCCCTGAAAACTTGGGAAGTTGGGGCTCAGAACATGGAGCGTGGTAAGAATACAAACTTGAGTTCTCTGTCTCTCTCACAATCCTCCAACATACTTGCTCTTTCGTCCACACATTAAGACACTGTTTTCGCACCTCTGAACTATAGTGGGTTTGGACTCTATCCAGGAGTCCAGTTTCTGCAATCCAACATCTAGAAACTGGAGGAAGATGACGACAATCACATGCCCATTGGATTCGAGATAGTCTTCCCAGCGATGATGGAAGATGCCAAGGCACTGGAACTGGATTTACCATACGATGCCACTATCTTGCAACAGATCGCGGCTGAAAGAGAGAAGTTGAAAGAGTGAGCAGTCTTGCTTCACCAACTCCTCACTTTCGAAATGTCATCACAGAACTACAGTGAATGTCCAGGTAACTCTAGAAGTACTGCTGAATGAGCAAATCTGCTACGACTGCAAAACGTGTTCTCATTTGCATTCAATGAATTGGGGGCATTGATAATTTTTTGTGATTAATTTGAGCAGGATTCCAATGGCGATGGTGCATAAGTACCCCACCACTTTGCTGCATTCTCTGGAAAGCCTGCACCAGGAAGTGGACTGGAACTAGCTCCTCCAGCTACAGTCCGAGAATGGCTCCTTCCTGTATTCACCAGCATCCACTGCATGCGCCCTCATGTACACAAAAGATGCCAAGTGCTTCGACTACTTGAACCAGCTCCTCATCAAGTTTGACCACGCTTGTCCGAACGTGTACCCCGTTGAACTCTTCGAGCGACTGTGGATAGTAGACTGCCAACAAAGGCTGCGAATATCCCGCTACTTTGAGCGAGAAGTCAGACAGTGCCTACAGTATGTAATCCAGTATGCCTTGTATCCATGAGAGACTTGAATTGGAGTGTGCCACTCGACGCCTTCATCTTGTGATGTTCGGACTCAACGATTGAAAATTTGTCTTGAACTTATTCTTTTCCACGACTCTTTCTGCGTGCAGATACTGGAAGGATTGTGGTATTGGCAGGGCCAGCAATTCGACTGTGCAGGATGTGGATGACACGGCGATGGCCTTCCGCCTTCTCCGCACACACGGATTCGACGTCAAGGAAGACTGCTTAAGACAGTTTTTCAAAGATGGTGAGTTCTTTTGCTTCGCCGGCTAGTCCAGCTAAGCCGTCACGGGGATGTTCAACCTAAGCCGAGCATAGCAAACGCTCTACCCAGGGGAAACACTCCTTCAATAGGCCAGAAGCTTTTCCAGAAGCTTTTTGAAAACTAAGCATGAAAACAATGAATGCTTCGATAAGTAGATACTCACAAAGGATCTAGCGGACGAGGTGGAGTACAATCTCACATTCCCCTGGTACGCCAGCCTTCCTCGTCTTGAGCATCGCACCTACTTGGACCAAAAGGATCCTGTGATATCTGGATCGACAAGTCGCTCTATAGAATGCCGGCCGTCACCAACAAAGTGTTTCTCAAATTGGCCAAAGCCGACTTCAACATGTGCCAAGCTCTTCAAAAGAAGGAGCTCGAGCGTGTCATCAAATGGAATGCTAGCTGCCATTTCAAAGACCTCGACTTTGCTAGACAGAAATCCGTGGAGTGCTACTTCGCAGGCCCTGCAACAATGTTTTAGCCCGAAATGGTGCAGGCGAGGCGCGTTTGGGCGCCCTGTTGCGTGCTCACCACCGTTCTAGACGACTACTTCGATGTCGGTACACCTGTGGAAGAGCTTCGGGTTTTTGTGTAGGCCGTGAGGACGTGGAATCCCAAGCTCATCAACGGACTACCTGACCAAGCCAAGATTCTCTTCATGGGACTGTACAAGACTGTGAACACCATCGCCGAGGAGGCATTCGTGGCACAGAAACGAGACGTACATCATCATTTCAAGCATTACGTGAGTCTTTCTGCCTACACATCTCTTCAGTACAAACGTGTTTGTTTTGTGCCTCTATCGATTGAACAAGGTTGGGATAGACTTCTCTAACGTGATTTTCCTGTGATATGACTTGTTTTCTGTAGTGGAACAGATGGCTCACCTCCTGTTTGAAAGAGGCCGAATGAGCAGCGTCCGGCTACGTTCCCACCTTCGACGAGTATATGGAAGTCGCCGAAATCTTCATCGCAGTAGAGCCCATTGTACGTAGCACTCTTCTTCGTCGGCCAGAGGCTCGATGAGGATGTGCTGGACAGTTATGACTACCATAACGTCATGCATCTCGTCAACCGCATAGGTCGAATCCTCAACGACATCCAAGGGAGGAAGGTAATCGTCTCTCTCTCCACAACTCCAATAACCTGAAATCCTATCTTCGAAACCTTTAAACCCTCGAAAGAGTCACATTGCTAAGTTTCCATCATGAACTGACAAGGAAACATCAATGCCAATGTCTCTTTCCAGAGAGAAGCTAACCAAGGGAAGAAATTATGCGTGCAGATGTACATGGAGGAGCACCCATGTGTGCCTTCAGAGGCCATGGCCATCGCTCACCTGCAGGAATTGGTGGATAATTCCATGCAACAACTGACTTACGAAGTGCTACGCTTCATCGCAGTCCCGAAGTCCTGTAAGAGAATCCACTTAAACATGGCGAAGATCATGCACGCGTTCTACAAGGACACTGACAGGTTTTCGTCACTGACAGCCATGGCGGGGTTTGTGAAGAAGGTGCTCTTCGAGCCAGTACCAGAATAGAGTTCTACCGCATAATCCACTTGCTCGACATGCTTAGATTTGATGCTTTTGCATATAAAGAGGAAACATTTGCCAACTGCAGCTAGTAAGCATCATGTAACGTAGCCAATTAGTCTAGAAATGTAAATGTCATGATTTAAGTAAGAAAATAGCTCTTGTTACCTTCCACTCTCAGATCTGATAGAATTGATGCTGCTCAGACTGTAGCACGGTAGCAATCTAAGTTGTCATGAAAGTCCATCTCATCTGATCTATTCCAATTATAAAGCTTTCTACATTTTGCATCTACATTCTTGCAGTTACTGATAGTTGTTAAAAAAAAACAAACAAACAAACAAATAGTGAGGCCAGCATATACATGAATGAGTATGCATCATTGCAACAAAAAGAAAAGCACTTCCACAGAAGATCTTCTTTTTATATTTTACATTTCTCTTCATTGCTTCTGTAAGCAAGAGTTTCGCGCTTCCATTTCAGCAAATATTTCCCACTCTTCCCTGATACGGATTTCATAATTTTTGTAAATCTCTCGTTAAGAAACATGAATGTACAAGTTTAACTTAACTTTTCAGACAAACTCAGACTTCGGACAGTGTCCAAAACTGAGTAGGAAGTGATGTTTTCTCATGTGATCCTCATGTGCAGTACCGAATCATGCGTCTTCTTTCCACCCAGAAGTGCCGAATACTCATCGAGTTGAACCCATCTTCACTGCGATCTGACTAGATAGGAATATGCTTAAGTTACAACTGGTGATGTTCTGAGATTGATAGCTCAATGAACACGCCTCAAACACGGAGTTCACAGCAACAAGGTGGTCGTCGCTCCGGAGATGAGAGGTGCAAACGCACAAATTCCTGTGAAAATGACCAAAGCTTCAATTCATTTGAGGATACTAAATTGAACTGGAATAAATCTAGATTCTGTTTATGAACTAAAGGACGTGCGATCGATCATGACTGCGCTCATTCTCTACGAGAATCTTTTTGCAACTGTGTAATTTTGCCCATTGACATCACTTCTCCACAAAACTTGCTATCAAATGTGTGTTGAGTGCACGCACACAAAACTTCTATTAAATTTCAACTCTCAATGAAAATTTACCATTGACTTGAAACCAAGCTATGAGTTGGCCACAACATGGTCTTTTATGGATCTTTTTGTGTTAAGCATAGTTCTCAGACAATCTGTCCTTTGCTTTTGACACTTTTTCATTCATCCCTTCTTGTGTATTTTGGTTTTCTTTTCTTTTAGTTGTTCATCATTTGAAAATTTGGACAAAGTGAGAGAGATAAGCATGAAAATTATATAACAAGTATCTTAGTCATAAAACAAGCATTTTGTTTTTAAGCATATAGTATTTGTATTATTTTTGTGTGTGTGTATATATATGCTAGCAGAAAACCCGTGTTGTTAGACACTATGATCTCTGGCACATTCATCCATTCTTTAATTTATCTATGCTCCATTGTTCCCTAGTTTATGGATTTCCTCATTCCTATGTTCTCTAGTTCCTATGTTTTCACATTCCTATGTTCCCTCATTTTCGTCTTCTCCACATTCCCCATGTTTTCCAAGTTCTCTTCTTCACAACTAATCAAAAGACTTCTTTGTTTCTTTGTGTTATATCCAAGTTATCTTAGATATATATAATATATATGTGATATAAAATAAGATAAATTTAATATATATATTAAGAATTACATAATGTTTCAGGTCCTATCACCATAGGTATAAGTTAGACCTACACATTTAAGATCTATTACAAAAAAAACATTCAAAAATCTGATTTTACTTACTGTAACTATTTTTTTATCATAAATTACTTGGCTATTTTGTAAAACTCATGAGTTTTATTAAATTTTCTATACTTGTTTTAACATTTAATGTTTTTGGTTATCTATGATATGTTCAATCGTCCAAGAAATGTGTCACAGCTATTTTATTATTTTTCCATTTTATAACATGTAACCTTCTACAATACTTGATCATATTCTAATATATATGAGCAAATCAATTTTTTGTGTATGTATAAGCCATTATATTTTCTTTTTCTTAAATAAAAAAAAACTTATATCTATAAATTAAATAAAAAAAAAGTCTTCTAATTATATATCATATTGTACAAAAACTTTTAAATCTTAGAAAAATAACTTATTGTTATAAAAAAAATCTTTTAAAACTTTCATTGTTTTGAAATAGATAAAAATTTAATTTGACTCAATATTAAATATGATATGCATATTTCATGTCACTTACAAGATATGTATAAAATCATTTATTTTTTCTAGGCCATGTATGATATGAAACAAATTAATAATTTGACTTGAATTTTTTTTTAATTAGAAATTAATCAATATTTTTAGTTAAGAAAGCTTTTTATTAATTATTTTTAAAATGATATTTTATTATTAAGTTTTGTCTTTGCCTATCTAAATCTAATTGTGCTTTGTAACTTCTAGATGTTTTATTCTTGTTCAAATATATTATTAACTTATATTGAATAATTTATAATTTTAATAATTATTTTCAAAAAATATATATATATATATATATATATATATATTATATTTGTTGTATTTTTTTCTTTATATTATCCAATAACAAAAGTAGAGTATTTTTTATATTGATTCTATATTTGTCATAAGATTCTTCTTAGAATCTTAATTGCATAAGTATTTTGATTTACTATAGTTTTTTTAGATAGTTTTGTTTATTTTTTAGAAAAACTAAGAATAAATAGTGGGCCGAGAGGCAACCTTGTCATACTCTTTGGCATACAATAAATAATCTAGTAGAAGATTCATTAATTTTATTGTTACTGCTATTCTATCAATTAATTATTTAATTAAATTTTATTATATATTTTTAAAAAAGTCAAATTTTCAATAGCTACAAAATATGTTTTTTATAAAACCTTGTCATAGGCATTAAATGAATCTATTTAAAATAATTATTGAGATTATTTTGAATATTTTAGTCTATACAATGATTTTGTGGATTACATATTTATCATCTAAGATGAACATTAGAAGTAAAAATGCTACTTTATTTGAATGTACTACATCAATTTTTAATATAAAATTTATTTTTAAAATATAATTATATATTAAATATAATTTATTAATAAAAAATGGGTCTGTACCAGATCTATTCCTTATTTCAGATCAGAAGTACTAAAACTTTTCTTATTATATTTTGCAAAAAATCTACTTTGGCTATTATCTGGTTTGCTGCATTTAGTTAATATTTTCTATAAAAAAGAAAAAATTAATACTTTCAATAATTGTACACTCATTTTATTTAGATCCAAAGTCTTCTTATTTGCTGTATTTCAAACTAAAAGCTTGAGTTTATGGAGTGCTAATGGTTCAGTTAGAAACAAAACTATTTGATTTGTGACCTTATGCTAGACTATTTTTATATAAGATTTCAGGGCTTTAGTTGCTTAAAATAACTATAATTATTTTTATAATATTATTAATAGAAGTTATAACATATTATTTTAAAATATATATAATCTCATTTATGATTCTTCTAATAACTATAGAAATTTAAAATATACAATTTTAGTTATCTTTTTGCTATTACTACAAAAGAAAACTCTTTAGAACACCTATTGCCATATGTCATGTATCTATTTCTTAAATACAATTTTTGACCTTATGTCTATGTATCAAGTTTTATAATTTTGAATTTCAGAGAATTTTGAATTTTTTCTATTTGTAGATTTGACTACAAATTTTTGTGTAATTTTTCAAATTTTCAATTATTTTTATTTCATTTCTAGGTCTTTAAGTAGATTATCTTTTACAAAATAATTAGTAGAATTTTATGACTTGATTTGAAATAGATCCTTGAATCTTTTAAATAAATAATTTTTATTTTTATGCATAAATTTAGTTCTTTAGCTCTACTTTTATGTACCTTATGTTTTTATAGAAAAAAATTATTGCATACAGATATTATATCATATAAAAATTATTTTAAGCCTAAGTGTATAATGATAATTATTACAAAGATTAAATCTATTTAAAATGCTTAAGAAACATAAAGAACCAACAACAAGTAAATTTATTTTAAAATTTGTCATTTGCAAAATTGCCAAATGAAACACTTAGGTTGTCTTAACATATCCAATATCAAAATTGCAATAAAGATCCTCATGAGACATGTCATTCTCCAAATAGATGGTAAAATACAACTTGTTTGGTATCATAATTTTAGAAGTGACTCTTGATGCTTAGTAAAACTAATAGAGGTTGATATTACACCTAATGGAATGCAAAATGTGTTATTTGAAGGTAGTTATAAGGACCCCAAGAATGATCAAATAATTAGATGATCTTCTTACTTTGGTACAAAATATAAACAATGGTTTAAGGAATCTATCAACCATATTTGTGTAGAACATTGATTAGAGTTTGTTACTAATACAATCAGATGGATCTTAGACTTTGAAGAAGTTTTTCAAATACAAATTAGATATTTAGACTTTAATATATATGTCAAATTTCTATTAAAATTTTATTCATAATTTTTTTACTTTTAAAAAGCTGTGTTGGAAGCAACATACAATTAGACACTTGAGCCTTAAGTCTTTCAATCCTTAGGCAACTTCTACAAGACCTTCTTTACAACTAATATATATAGAGACAAGATCAATATCATCTTCAAACTTGTCAACATCTTTTTATATTCTAATCTTGATTCAAGATTCTCTAGTTTCTTTATATTTAGAAATAGCTATTCTAATGATTTTATATCTTTTAACTTTCTCTTTTTTTTATCTTCTTGAATAATACATGAATGCATCATCTTTTAGATTTATGTTAACAATTTAATTACAATCTTTTAAGTTAGCTATTTGTCAATTTAACTTCAATTAGCTTGTTGATTTGATTACAAAAATCTTTTTAAGATTGCTAACTTTTATTTATATCTTTAGCATACAAACCACTACCAGTCCACAAACAAATAAACAAACAAACACAGTCATAAAAAATATAATACTCTATCCATTGTTTTAAAAAAATATATTTAAATTAATATCAATGAAATAAATGATAAATTCAAATTAATTGATCAATTACATATGCATACAAAGCAACCATTGCTTCAACAAGCCTACTATCATGGTTAGCTATTCTTGCCACTTCAAGAAATTTTACATATTTGCACGTAATGAATGCACAAAAGAGAAATTGAAGTCGACGATCAGAAAAAATAGTTATTTCATTTGTCCATAAAATTAACATTTCATCATTCAGGTGAACTGATGTTGGTTATAGAGGGTGAGCAAGGGAAAGCAAATTTTCAGGTCCGTGATAGTTATATCATCTCTATTGCCACAACAATCTTTACTGCCACAATAAAGGGAGTAGAATTTAGCCCACATCTCAATGATCATATCCATGTTGATACATCTGCTACACGAATAACAGGTGCACAGACGAGACACGCATTGTCGGAGGCCTATCTTTACATTCATAATATTACAATAAACAACATCATTCCAATAAACAGTGATGAATTGCTAATGACATCCTGAGTGCGCATGACTATACATGGTTCTTCTTCCTGGGCCCTAAACATGACAAGAATATATGCACTAATTCACAGTTTTTACTAGCGTTGAAATGAGAAGATAATGCTTCACCAGTTGCTTTTTGAACGGCATTAACAATTTGACGCGCCCATCAGCAGCTTCGACAGAAACCAAGTTAGTTAGATACCATGGTTTCGGTCTCTTTCACGAAGCCCTCTCCAGTCCAGTCCTTATCTGAGGCCAAACCTTTGCGCTCCTTCTTTTTGTGCTGGATGGCCTCATTTTGTCGTCGTACCAAATCTGCATGCGTCGTGAAGTACCCCAGAGACGCTCTATGGCCATGACAATCGACATATTAGACAAATGAACATGAAAGGCAACAAAATGGCTACGTCACTTCATCTATTAATCACGATCCCCCACCTCCCACCACAAGACCAAAGATATTCTGCACCTATACTCTTCTGAACAGTTCTTTAAAGAGATCGTTAATTATCATACCCCCGAAAATCTTCAATTGAAGTGAATCCATGTTTGTCCATAAAAGCTTGTAAATCCGTACACAAGTGCTTGACGTGGCCATAACCGTGCAGCATCACACCAGTACATACCTGCCCACGTGAAGTACAGATCGTTAAGTATAAGCAATTCATTGATGGTCATCATATAGATATGAGTTAGTGCACTATGTTCTGGAAAGCCAGGAGATAATCACACACATTCTACATTCGACATTACTATTAGTACACTAATAATGTGTACAGTTATGGAAGAATGTCGTTCAAAACTAACTTGCACTGTATCGGCTCCAAGCAGTATAAACTCAGCGGCATGATCGCCAGTCTCAATTCCTCCAATGCCGGACAGAGATTTATTTTGGCCAGGAAACTCAGCCTTCATCATTTGGGCAATTGACATAACCTTCGCCAACGCAATTGGCCGTACGGCTTTGGACGAATAACCTCCAGGTGTTGAGTACCTGGCAATACAAATTTATTGATCATGCCAGTTTCTAAGACCTCTTTACATTTTGCTTGAAGTTAGAAAAAATATAGCAAGCTCGCTAATATAGCTTTGCGTAAAATATTGATGCATGAAAGTACTCTACTTCCCAGAGGCATGCATGGTAAACAAAAACAAGGGAGACAGGGTAATGAGGAAGTGATTCAAACAGAACAATACTCACCCTTCAACACAAGGCTCAGGTCGCAAGGTGTCAAGGTTGATTCCCATGACACTCGTGATTGTATTTATGGCAGCTACTCCTTCGCAACCTGCATTCAAGGCCACACGTGCCGGCTGTCCAAGCCATATAGCCATGCGATCATTTAACTCCAAAAAGTATATTAAGCTTAGACAGATGCCCCAACCCTGCTGCGCTAGACGTGAATTGAATGCTCAGAAATGGGACGAGGTATGGGCAACAAACCTGGGTGATGTCTGTGATGTTAGGCGTCATCTTAGCCCAAACAGGTATAGTAGCCTTGGCGTTGATCCAGCCGCAAACTTCATCCAGCACTGAGCAATCTTGTCCCATGGCCATACCCATCTTTCTCTCCGGCATCCCATGTGGACATGAAAAATTTACCTCAAAAGCGTCCTGTTATATACTCGTTCACAGAAATGCTTTTTTTAGTGTCACGTCATATTGAGCATGCTTGCCACTCTAAATATTAGATTGCTAGACCAGGAAATGACCCTGAAAAACTTGCAAAGCAGCATTTAATAGGAGATTCAAGCCTCAACCGTTTGAAGTTTAATAGACTTCAATCCTACTCCAAATCCTTCCGGGTGTTTCCCCTCATTCACTGTGCTAAGACCGGAATTTAGGTGCGAGATGAACGATATTGTAATAAGTACTTCAAAAAAAGAACACTGTAATGTTTCCGACTTACCACACCCGTTTCTTCAACTCGCTCAATGATCTCCTCCCAAGCATCACGATTATATTCCTCCATAATGGATGCGATAAGGATACGATCAGGGTACTCCTCCTTCAACTGTTTCATCTCTGCGAGCATGGTCTCAAATGGGCGATCACTGATCAGCTCAATGTTTTCCCACCCAATAACCTCGGGCTTTTTCCCAGAAAGTGCGGATGCCTTTAATCTTGCGTAGCGAGGGGTGACATTCACCACCTTCGACGAATCCAATGACACCTGAGGTCACGAGCTCCATTAGGAAAACAAGTCACGAAATCACCGCACCTAGGTTCAACTCTACGCAATCCCCACGTTTCACAAATCTTATTCGCCAGAAGGGCGCTGGAGTAATAGCGTAGTTCTTAAGTATAAAGTACATACATTGAGAAGTAAGCTACAAAGATCGTTAAAAGCACTGTGTACATTTTATTGGACTTCCAAATAACAAGCAAGCGAGACGTAATAATTACTGAACATACAATACCATCATCGTAAGCTCTTGCAGATATGAAGTTCCATGTATCAGTGAAGAAGGCATACTGTTTTAGCAATAACACCACCCCATCCTTCGTCGAAGGCACGCTTCATGACAGTATAATTGGTGCCCGGGGGCCCTGATCCAATAACAAACGGGTTTGGTAATTTCAGACCATTTACGGTGACACTCAAATCTGGACCCTCGGCTGCAGCTCGCACCATTACCCGCTGACTGCGCGGCAGCCTGCACAAGAGACCAGCAGAAACCACGTATATAATCTTCACCATCATGATGTATTCACTGATGCAAATAAGCGAGTCTCTTTGTTGTCCTACTTGTGAAGTAACCGATCTGGATAGCTAATAGGGAAAATGCTGGACTGCAGCACGGATAGATCTCGTGAATACCATCAATAGAGAATACAAGGCCAAACATACAATGTCGTTACCTGAGCTCAAAGAGATGAGGCATAAGTGATGTATCCTTCTATTAGTTTAGACCTTAAGAATGTTAGATTATGATACTCGGAAACTGACCAACTCGTTCAGTCTGAGGCCTATTGCTGAAAAATCTAAACACAAACATCCCAATTACTAACAATTCTAATGCTGGCGAGTAGTGCAAAGTTTCAAAGTCACAAGTTCTTTGTAACCATACTGTGGAATTACCTAAAGCATCTGGACTCCAATTATGCGCGGACAAGAAAAACGAAGGCAGAGAAGAGGACGAGGATGTACCTGTGGTCACGTCGCGGGGCATGATTGCGAAGCTCCGAGGAAGCTGATAATGCCTGATCCAGAGCACCTAGACGCAAGGTGTTGGTAAGGCCCGCCATCAATACTCCCACCAGACTCCCAGGGTACACGGAACGTATAACTTGGAATTCCTCAATTTAGCAAGACCCGGATCGATCTAAAGCAATGCTGAACATAACCTAAAATTTCAAACCTGCGTAAGGATCACATGTAAGCCCTCTGGAAGCGAAGAACTTCCGGTCAGCTCATAAGGCAAACTCATACGGTAACCCGAATAACTACATCACAAAACCATCACCAAACCACAAAGTCTCAATCACGTCGCAGCTTAACGATCCGACGTAAAACAACACGGCAGGCGCCACCCACAACTGGAACAGCCCAAATTTCGCCAAAACAATTCCACCTCAACACACAGCCTTACCTCTTCCCGACAAGCATGACCCAAAAAAAACCTCAGAGCTACCAGATCATGCGGACGCACACAAACGCAACCCACCACTGAATTACCCAAAAATTCACGGTAGCGCACGCACCTATCATACAGCAAAGTGCAAGCTCCTCAAGGATGAGACACTCCTCTGCGCACGACCTCGAACAAAAGTAAGTCTACACGCTTTAAGTTCTCATCACCCAGTCTCGAAATCATGCACAGAAGCGGAGCAAAAAGGTCTAACGAGAGAGGTGGACGGGGGAACGTGACGGGTCCCGCGCGTTGCACATGTGGAGATGATTCGAACGAGCTCCTGAAAACGGTGTGGCCAAGTCGATAGCAAGGCAGGATGAGTCAGACGGGATTGGCATCCACCCCTCCCCTGCAGCGAGGCATTGGCAACCGCCCCGTCCCTGACCCAATTCCTTACATTCGCAAGCCTCGCCGCCTCCCTCGACCCCCAGTGGGATGAACGCGCGCGATCATCATCGATGAATGAACTCGTGCGTCTGTCATGTTGTGGATGAATGAATTCTCGTTCAAGACTGCGCGGGAGAAGCTCGCGAGCGGAACCAGGTTTTCTGAGCGCGGTTATCCATCCATCCATCCATCCCTTGAAGTGTGTACTTTTTGGTCCGATCCCTAGTGTGTAGTTATTTCGGGCAGGAGGAAAAAAAGTCAAATCTTTTTTCGAACTACCTTTTTGGCTTTTTCGCTGTTGCTTGTCAGTGTGGCTTTCTAAATATAGTTTTGTAAACATGCAAAGCCACACTTTCTAAAGCCACAAAACTGATACACAGTTTTGTCAGTGTGGCTTTCCATGTTTACAAAACTGTGTGGTCCAATTATGTTTGAGCTTTCTTAATCCATTTTTTCATTAGTGACAATATTTTATTATTCGTATTCAAATTTTAATGCATTTAGGGGCTGATAATTTTATATTTGTATTAATTTATTACATCATTTCAGTATCAAATATATATTTATATGTGATTTCCTTCATTTTTGCATTACCGTGATATTAACAAAAATAAAGTTTTCACCCTTTGACCACTTTGATTCGTCTCCTCGAACTTCAACAATTGATGTCACCATATTATTCCACAACCTCTATGCAAATTAATAATTCCTAGGAAAAATGCTTATTTTACATTTTAGCTCTTTACATTGTTTCCAATCCTTGCACTCATGCTTATTTGTTAATTTTACCAGGATTTAATACATTTTACACACTCTCTCTCTAGTAATATGTAGGTTGCTATGTTTTCAAGGCATCAGTGAACATATTATGAGGAATTGTTGTCAGCATGAACCATACTGTCATCACAATCTAAGAATAGATTGATACAGATTGGAACTCAACAATGCAAATAAAATAATATGGTTATTATTAGTATCAAAAGTTTGATTTTTTGTTTAGTAATTTTTTTTTTTTTTTTTTGGAAGAAGAAAAAGTGAAAAAAGGAAAAAGAATTAAAGAATTAAAAAAAAGTTGTATTGAGAGCAATAACCAAATTGCTAATATATACTATCATAAAAAATGTCATTTTTTTTACCTATTTCTTTATATGGTTGTTTATCAATCATTATATATGATTGATATTTGTTTATATATGTGCATAATTTATTGTGAATATGGGATGATGACATGTTTTATTTTATGTTTTGTAATTAAAAAACAGAAGAGATCTACGATTATTTGATAAAAAAAAGAGAATGTAACAAATGTATTGTGCATGTACTATTATTATCATTATTGTTTTTCTTTTATTTGTATTAAATTCCAGTTTTTTTCATGCTTTTATGTACTTGCACGTCATCTTATGCATGTATTGTCATCATTGATTTATTAAAATACAAAAGCTTGACTCTAAAAGAATTTATTTATTTATTTTACAAAGTGGTAATTTTTTTTTGTTGCCAATTCGATTCTCACAAAACTATCATGGCTGATTTGAATGGAATGAAACTTTTAAGTACACCAATTGGATTTTCAAAAGGACTTGAATTTTGTACTACACATTGCAAAAGAGACGTATGCATAATAAGGAGAACTAAGAAGCAGGGTGGTGCAAATACCCACGATCACAGGTGTGAAACAAGGTTCTCTGTGACCGTGTTTTGTATTAATTTATTAACTTATTTCAAAGATTTTTTTCAAATGAAAACTGGGGAGAACCCATCACATAGACTAGGATAAAAAAAATGAAAATAAAATACAAATAAAGCGTCCAAAGAATGAAGACCCCCCGACCATGGTAGACAAGTGGTAGTTCAACAAAGTAAACAAGGGTTTCTGTGTTTTAGGGCTACTCAGGACGAAGAAGCAATTTCACAGGACCTCTACTGGCTTCGCGGTCATCCTCGAAGCGCGTCCCCTCTACGTACCCGCCCCGGTCTCCGCCCCTCGAACCAGACCCATGCCCGTGTCTCGCGCGCCACGGTCACAATCCACGGTCTTACGCCAGAGAGACACGGTCACCGATAGCCACGAAGAGGGGCTGTGGTTAGCGGCGAGAAACGCTCTCCCGGTGGAGTGCAGCCACGAGCCCGCGCGCGACGCAAAGAAAGAAGCGAGAGAGCGAGGGAGAGACGCGAGGACGGTGTTGGGCTGGGCTGGGCTGGGCTGGGCTGAAATTATCTATCTGTCTATCGGGGCCCTTCGTTGGGAGTGAGTGAGTGAGGGAGATGAGCAAGTGAGCTTGGCACCTCGGCAGGCAGGGCACAGCGATGGACTGATTCATCGGCCTCATCATTGATTGAATGCTACTGCTCATCGATCCCCCCCTCTCCCCACCAGCACCAGCACCTCCGCCCTTTCCCTTTGGGCGCACCGTCGCCACGAGTTGGAAGGAAGTTTTTGTTTTTTTATTTTTTATTTTTTTTATAATTTATTTCGCGTGGGGTTTGAGGGAGCTTTGAAATCGGAAGAATTTGGAGGTTGGGTTGATCAGGCAGTAGTAGTAGTAGTGGTAGTAGTACCGGAGTGGAGAGGGTTTGCGACGCGGAGCGCCATAGCCGAGCTCGGCTGAGCAGCTATGGATCTGAAGAAGGTGTTCGATCAGACTGTCCGCGAGCTGTAAGTTTGAGCTTGAGTTCTCGCGCGCTAGCTTTTGGGACTTTGGTCATAGTGGCCTGTGCATCTGATATGAGAGCGCATTGTGGGGACCCCTGTGCTCAGCGGTGGCGATCTGTGTTTTTGTTAGTTTCTCTTCGAGGGATTAGTTCTTCGCGGGGATGTTAGCTTTTTTCTTCGTTTTTCGTGGGTGACGAGATTGGGAAGGCTAGCTGGGGTATGTGGTGCAGGATGAGGCTCATTGGGTATGGTTATGTCTAGTGGTGGGTTTCTCATATGGAGTAGTGCATTAGGAGGTCTGATCTCATGTGGAGCACTGTGAGTGATCAAGAGCGAAGGTTTTGAGAATGGGGTGTTCTACGTGTGCAGGAAGCGGGAGGTCAACAAGAAGGTGCTTAAGGTTCCCGAGATTGAAGTGAAGGTAAGGATTCATATCTAGAATTGGATGTCTGTGTTGTGTGAGAGGAGAGGGTATTTCTTTTCTGAAGATCCCACGGCAGGGCGCTTGGTTGGTTGAGTAAAAGTTTTCGGCTTCAGTACTCATGGGATCCGAGGTTGATCGCTGCATCCGAAGGGCGTGGCATCTTAGTGAAACTGCCGGCCCACTCTAAAATAAATGCATGCTCTACTTACGGATCTGAAGAAACCTCTGAAGATGGGTTGGTAAAAGTAGCCAACAATTTTCTGCTCATTGGGTGGTCACTTAGAGTTTAATACTACGATTATGTGTTCTAGGATTTTCTGAGGTAGATGGAAAAATAGGCATGCACAGCTAACCTTGATTTAGGTTTTTCTGTATAGAATTCTTGCAGTGGAACATGCGCAATCGAAGCGGGATGAGACAGAGGATTTAAGCAATAAGCTAATTATTTATTTGTTTTCTTTGTTTTATTATTTTTATCTTAGATACTGGAGGCGACCAGTAACGAGCCATGGGGTCCGCACGGAACGATAATGGGTGACATTGCACAGGCTACTCGGAACCAGTACGCTCTTACTCTAATCTTGTACATTCCGTTATCTTGTTCGATTGGTTTAGACGAATGTCACTCCTTTTGTATGAGACTTTGGATTCATAGAAATTTTGATCTTTTGTTCTGGTCTGCATTGTGCAGCAACGACTACCAAATGATAATGACCGTCCTTTACAAACGCTTGAATGACACTGGGAGGAATTGGCGCCATGTCTACAAGGTAAATTTGAAATTGTACCAACCTGAGTAGTGTCGTGTTACGACTTGCATCTAGTCATTTTGTACCTAGCGATAAGTGAATAATTGTATGCTTCACAATATTTTTTCATTACAGGCGGCGTAGAGTTGTGGCTTGCATTGTCAGGCAACGTTTAAAAAATAAGATCAGTACTCGAGTTGAATAGATTTTAGCCATGGGCATGATTTTCCTCCTTTCCGTGAAGGAATTGATCGAACTACACTTCATAATGTAACTGTGTTGAGACCTTGCGTGTGGCAGGCTTTGACGGTTTTGGAGTATTTGGTTGCAAACGGCTCTGAGAGGGTCATTGATGAACTTCAAGAGCATACTTATCAGATTCAGGTAAATATCCGCCGCAATTTGCAACCCTGTGTCTCTTCTGTTCACTTCATAATGAACGTATTCTGTCCAAAATTTTCACTCGTCGCAGTTTTGTATGTTGGATCTTCTCTAACAATCTCGTTTTTGTGGTTTCAGACGTTGTGTGAATTTCAGTACTTAGAGCAAAGTGGCAAGGATCAGGGAATCAATGTACGGAAGAAGGCACAAACTTTGGTTGCCTTAATCAAGGATAAAGATAAGATTCGTGAAGTGAGAAGCAAGGCAGCAGCCAACCGAGACAAGTATAGACTCGAACGCCTTTTTAATTTGAGAGTTTTAAACTCGATTCAGTTTCTGGATGGCGAAGCATTTATTTGTTTTTATGAACTCTACTCAGAGGCAACAGCGGACAATCTGTAGCAAAAGTGGTTACGGATGCCGTTATGCAATAACTTCATTTCAAGTCATTCTTTCAAGGAGTAGAATTGCACAAGTCTCAAGTGTCAAGGATTTAACGTGCCGTTTTATCGATGTGGCCCATCAATTCAGATATCGTGGCGTCTCCAGCACTGGAATGACACATCGTTCTAGTTCCTATTCAAGCACCGGAGGAGGTTATGGTGATAGGGACGATGACCGGTATGGAGGAAGCCGTGGAGGAAGAGATGAATATGATTACAGTGGGAGAGGCGGCGGCCGAGATGCTGATCGGTACAGGGATGATGATCCTTACGGAGGAGGTAGAGAGCGAAGCAGGAATAGTAGTTACGATGGTCGTGATGCATCTAAGGAACGTGATGCTTATGGATCGAAGGGAAATGACAGTTATCCGTCAAAAGGAGGTGATCGAGATGGTTATGCCTCAAAGGGAGGTGATCGTTATGAGAAGTACGAGAGTGGATCTGTAAGTGACCGCGACCGTGATAGAGGGTACGATGACGACGACAGTTATTCTTCCAGGTGAGAGACAGGGCGAGCTGGTTATGTGATATTCTGTGCAACCAGGCTACTTTTAACACCCAATATCACGATATTATTCCAATGGTTTTTGATGTTTCAGGGAGGTAGCCGTTGATGTAATGTTCTCCACAAATGCCTTTTCCCTGCATTGTTTCAGCTTTTGGGCGATGAAGTTGCTCGACCGGAGGCTTGTGATTAAGTTGGTTTTTATTAATGGATCTTGTAAATGATCCAAGTTGTGGATATTTTCCAGAAGTATTCATATCATCTCATAACTCATCTTTGCTGTTTTGACAGCAGGAATGGCAAGTCCAAAGGTGGATCCACGCCACCTCCTGCCTACGAAGAAGCGGTTCAGAGGCCTGCTGCCGATGAAGATAGGTGGGTCCAATTTCAGAAGCAACATCCCGTTCTGGAATGGTTTTACTGCCTGCTTTGTTTCTCTATTTTTGACTTCAAACATCCCCTTTCTTCCCAAATCTCCTACACCTGCTGAACCTCGTCTGTAGTTAATTCGTTATTCGAATTAATCGAAAGCGGTTTCATGTGCAGCAATGATAGTCGACGTGTAGCCGCACCTGTGGCCAAAACTCAAACCAGCAAGGTAGAGGCTCCTGTCAGTGCAGCACCAGAGACTGTATCTCAACCTAGTGCAGGTGGCTCATATGTTGCTAGTCAAACCGCAGACGACGGTTTTGATGATTTTGATCCTCGCGGATCGGGCTTCTCAGCTTCTGGTGAGTTTCTGATTGTTTATTATGATGTACACATGTTCCCTATCTGGATGGGAAGGGGTAGAAAGCAAAAGTAACTCATGTTAACTGTAATGCATTTGGATACTTGTTCAATATGTGTGTGAAACTTTTTCTGTCTCTTGATTTGTTTCGCTGATAGAATACTTTGAAAATAATGTCAAATCATCGGTTCTTCTCTCTCTGCTTAGAAATGTGTTCTGAGAGGGCATCAAGTTTTTACTCTGTAATTTGGGATTGTGGGTATTGCAGTCGAGGTTTTTGCTTGGATTATTCTTAGACTTAAAAATGCGGTTTTAATTTTGACACCTCTGCGTTTGCGTTTGTAGCCTCTGCACCAAGTCAGCCAACTGAGAATTTCTTCCCGGAATCAACAACTAATTTATTTCCAGAACCAGCTCCTGCTCCCATTGCACAGGCTCCACCGCCTCCACCGCCTCCAGCGGTGCAGAAAAGCTTAGGTGGACTTGAGGATCTCTTTGGTGATAGTTTTATTCCAGCTCCAGCTCCTGTTTCAGCTCCTGCTCCTGCTCCTGCATTTGCCCCCGCTGCTGCTTCCACTCCTGCCAATAACCTCTCGAATCATCAGGTAGCTAGAATTATGTACTTTTATTTAATTCCTTGTACGCATCCCGTCCTACACTTCTACCTCTTAGAGGGGTGTACGTATTGTCTCACATGGTACGTCATGTGGCAAAGACGTCGAATGTGTGTAGCATTTTAGTTTGTGATGTTTTACATTTGATTATTAGAAACGTAGATTTGGTTTGCATTCAATTGGACGGTTATGTGGTGATGCAGGTGCAAACGAATGATTTATTTGGAGATTCATTTTCAGCAACTCCGTCTACTGCATCTGATGGGTTTGAGGTTTCAGCTTTCCAAGCCACTCCCGGTCCTTCACCTTTTCAAACGGCTTCTTCTACTGCCCCTGCAGCGTCAGACCCCTTTGGCAGCTCGTCCTTCCATTTGGCTCCTCCACCTCCACCACCTGTCGCTTATCAGCCCCCAACTGCTCCTCCAAGCAACTTTGGTGGTAACTCCATGCATGGTTTTGGTGCACCAGGAGTGTCCAATGGCACTGGTACGAATGGAACTACCTTCGGGCAGTCACCAACTCCATTTGATACAGCTGCTCACAACACTGGATTCTCCCAGGCATCTGGGCTAGGATATGGAAACAATCAGGGTTTTCCTCGTCAGCAGTCTTTCAGCGGCATGCCTCAAGCGTCCAGCGCAAATCAATCCCCTTACGGAGTACAGCAGAACATGGGCGGCTTGCATAGATCCGCTTCAGCGCCACACGAATTGCATCAACCACAACCACAACCACCAAGACCACAGCAACCAGCGAGGAAAGAGTTCGGACCAGTGAAGTCCGCCATTTGGGGAGACACGCTCAGCATGGGACTTGTTGATCTTAACATTGCTGGACGTAAGCTTTTTCACTTCGTTCACATTATTTTTTTTGTCTGGCTCGCTCACTTCTATCCGGCCGGGAGATTCCTTTTCTTTATTCTCGTATCCCTTGCTACCATGTGGAGGTCCTCTCTGTTCTCGCTTCACTGAGCTTCTATTGACTTGAATAGACATTAGTTTTCCTTCACAGTCCACATTCTTGAGTTTCACTGGGGTTACTTTTGGTTGTGCAGCTAAAGTGAATCCTCTCAACGACCTTGGGATCCAGTTGACGGACCCTACGCTAAAGAACGAGCTATGGGGTGCTGACAATCCGAAACAGGCTCAGAAGAAGCCCACTTCATCCTCAGGAATGGGTCAGCCTATGGGTGCGGCAATGGGCAAGGCAATGGGATCCGGTTCTGGCCTTGGCAGAGCAGGTGCCAGTGGACTCCCTCCTCCCATGCCGGCACCCTCGACGATGGGGCCGGGCATGGGTGTGGGCATGCGTCCTCAGATGGTTGGCGGCATGAACTTCAACATGGGTATGGGTTTGAACCCAAATATGGGAATTTCTCCTGGAATGGGCATGGGCATGGGTGTAGGCATGGGTCCTCAGATGGGAATAGGTATGAACCAGATGGGGCAGAACTTTCAAATGGGTATGGGAGGCTACCCCAACCAGCAACAACAGTTCGGCTACAGATAGATAGAGAGAGGATTTGTAAATCATTAAGGATTCTTTTTTTCTAGTCTTATGTTGTATCTCAGGCAGTAGCTTCAATGGTGTGAGTGAGAGAGTGATTACCACAGCTGGTTAGCGGGCTGATGGTTAGTGTAGCTAGATTAAACCGCCTGACAGGGGCCATTCTTCATTGCAAGGTGTCTTCAGAGCAACACTCGTCTTCTGTTGTCAAAATAAGTTGTTCCGGTAAGGCCAACTTCCGATTCCATAAGCCATTGCGATGGAGATGTTCTGTTTTTTTGTGTCTAGAAAGCCACAGACCCATACAGTGGCCTTTCTACATCTTTCCCTTAAGATTGTTTTTATATATATCAATAAACTTTCTGTACCTTGTACATTGTGTTGTACTTGACCTTTATTTCTCACATTTTTTTTTCCTTTAATATATTGCTGTTTCTGTGGTTTATTTTCATTCGCCTCCTTTCTCAGTGAATACTGCTTTGAGTTTTCTGTAACTTCTTTCATCAATTCATTCATTAATCTATTCAGCTCCTGTGATTGAAATCGCCCACTCAGCAAGATCCTGATGCGAACAAACGTCATACACTTCATCTATTCAGAGCCCCCAGCACCAAAAGGGCATTCATCCGAAAGCCATCTTATACAGACAAACATACATACATACACAAGTTCCCTAGTTTTTATTCAAAAAATTTATATTAAATTATATGATGAGGTTTTAATCTGCTCAAAAAGCACATATATCAATATGTTCCACCTCATTTTTCAAAACTTATGAACCAGTCAACTTGTGCAGGTTTCTGTCAATACAGTTAACTTCAATTATATATACTTGTTTTTCTTGGTGACAAAACGTGAGTCTGAATAGAACTATTTTATACATTAAATTGAATTATGTCAATTACAAGTAATAGCCACTGAAACATGTTGTATGTGGTTAAAAATCCAAATTAGTATTATTGTGAAAGAAAATAGAAGTGTGCATGTTGACACTACTGGATATTTTTTATTGATTTAAAGAAATCAATGTGCACTGTAACTTAAAAGGATTGTAATATTATTGGACTGTGAGTTCTTTCAATTTTATAATCACTTGAATTGACAATACATAAGTGTTATTTTATTTGAATATTTTCATCTTATATTTTTTACATCCTTTAATAAATTATTATACTTTTGTAATTATTAAGCTATGCAAGTGGAACTTTAAATCAGTGTTCATCACTTGTTGAATTTTAACAGAAATTACAATTAAAAAAATAAAATATTTGATTTGATTACAAGTGTATTGTAAAAAACAATGTAACACCTTACTGGAAGTGCTGATTACAAAGTATGGTAGTATTATACATACATACATACATACATACATACATACATACTAACTAAGTTCAACAACAATTTTATAACTGTCTATTAAAACGATGCTGATTAATGTTTTAAATTTATAGTAATATAGAATGTTAGTATATATATATATATATATATATATATATATTTTCGACAGCACATATATGATAGTATACGGTATTGTTTTGTTTTGTTTTGTTTTGTTTTTTTTTTTTTTTTTGATTTGTCACTGAATAATATCCGAATGACAAAAAATAAAAATAAATTGGTATCTTAGGTAAGAAATATGATGATGACATTTAAAAATTAAAATTGGTAGAGTAGTCTACTTGTTTTTCTTCTATAAGACTTTAAAAACAGACGTAAATTGTTGGTTGGATGCTAATTTCACATGTGCAAAAAAAATCACTCAAGATTAAAGTTAAATAACTGATACAACTAAGGTGCTACTATGAACAAAACTAACAATAGAATTAGTTATTTAACAATGCAGTATATGAGAGATTTGTTTAAAAATTGGATTCTTGAGTTTAATAACTTATAAAATTGAAAAAAATAAAAATTACTGATTCTACCAAATTAGTAAATTAAAAGTCTAAATTTAAATTTTGTTACATATGAAATTTTATGAATTTTTTAAACTGATATTTTTTTTCTTAAAGTAAACTCTAAAACTTAATATTGCATATTATATGACATGTAGAAATTTCATTAATTGTTATTACGAGGCTTTATCAGTAGTCATACGTTAACAATTGTGCACATGCTTCAAATAAAATTCAACTATTATTTGAATTTTGCAGATATTTATAAAACACACCACAACATTATAATTTTCCAATTTGTATAGGTGTTATTTATTTATGGATTTATGTAGATTCAAATAAAATGCTTCAGCATAAAATAAATAAATTCAGAAACCATTATAAAAATAAAAATATTAATAATTTCTATTCATGATCAATTAAAAAACAAAGGTGGTAAAAACAAAATCAGAAGCTGAACCTGATATAAAGTAATTACATTACTATTAAAGATAATCATCAGTTTATTTTTTCATGTACTTATTTTTATACATTCCTATAAATAAATACGTAATATAACTATTTTTTTCTATTTTTTTCCCAGAAATCTTCAATAATACCTCTTTCACATAAACCTTATTTATTTATTCATTCATTTTTCTTTCTCTGTATGACTCCGCATGATTCACCATTATTGATTCTTTTGCATGTAAATGATTGGCACTTTTTCAAACAAAAAATTAATTCCACTTTGTTCCACCTGTTTTCCATCCTTCAATATATATATATATATATATATATATATAATAATAAAAAAGCAACTTTGGTGAATAGTGGTGAATGCTTTTCAATGCACCAAGTCACTCTTCAGTTGTTTCAGGGAGGAGATTCCACATCGTTTTTGTATCAGAAACTCAGATGGGCTTCTAATTTCCAAACCAACATAAACACACTTCAAGTTTTGGATATTTCTAACAAGACCCAAATTGTAAAATAATAAATAATAAATTGTAAACTTGAAATTTTTTCCAAGTCTATGTGGAGGTAATTTGAATGCTATTGTGTAAACAAAGATTGTTACACACAACACATTGAGTGCTAGAAACCAATCACAAAGTATGTAATCTAAACCAAATACAAACGCACAACCTACACACTCTTGATGTATTCAAACCCTAGTTGATGTTAACAAAGCCAACTAATGGAAAAAGCCAAATAAATGGAAAGCCCACTGAATCAAATTAAACCACATACATCCAACAAGATTTGAAACCCAATGCCACATCACATAACAAGGATGTTAACTTCAACTGATGTGGCATCTGACGTGTATCAAGCATTGTGGTGATTTATTTTATTTTATTTTTTCCAAGCAGGCAAGTTGATGGGATAAGATTATAATGGACTAGTTTATAATAATCATCTATATACCATCCAAGTACAAGAAATTTGTCCTTCACGTTAGAAGATTTTTTTAGTTGATATTTTTCTTTCTCAAGATTTTATTTTGTCTTTTACAGTTTTTAATCTTTAGTATGAATAATAAAAGGGAAAGAAATACTAAACTTAGAAAAGTATCTATGTTTAAGGTGGATAAAAACTTCAAGGAAGAATAAATAAATCGTGGAATATTATTATTGATTTATGGTACCAATAGCTTTTCATTAGACAATTTGCAACTAGAATGTCTAAACATGAACTATTACTTTTTTCTTGGCGCATATTTTTTGACTAAACCAAATGTATCACTTCTATATAATTTGTGGAAAAATCTTAAATCAAAGCTCATATCAATGAATACTGCTATATTAATTTAAACCACAATTGTTTTTACATTACAACCTCTCAATTTAAAATACACTAAAAAATCTCATATTAAAATCAATTGCAAACTTATATCTGAATATAATCCATTACTTGGATTGGTGGATTGATAATAAAATATTGGTAGATTGAATAATGACAACTTAGACTGTAGTATTAGTAGTATTCACACATGAATTTAATATCAATGCTTTACATTGACAAAAAACAGATTGATTTAGCACCAACTATTTTAATTTTAAATTCAAGTCAATTTTTTTATACAACCTCATAATTTTAAAATTAATAAAATTATGTTTCTATATATATATATATATATATATATATATTTTCCGAAATGGTAATTTTGTCTTATTTTTCAATTCAAAAGTTCCAGTTTATTTCATATAAAGAATGTAATTTTTTATAATATATCTTATGGATATTTATTTTTAAATTATTAATTATTTTTTTATCATATTTTGAGGTGGTACAATAAAATATTGTCTCTAAGAATGTGATACTAATTTCTTACAATTTTGACACCTAAATTATAGAATGACTAAATTTAAGGTTAAGCATTCTAGAATATAATACTTTATTATTATTATTATTATTATTATTTTTAGTTTATTATATTTTTCTACAAATTTACTAGAACTCACAAACAAAACATGTTTTTGACATGTAGAGTGGTAGTTAAGATTGAAAATACTCTCTTATTTTTTGAACAAGTTCTTGAATATGTAAATTTGATTTTTTTTTTTTTTTTTTTTTTTTTTTTTTTTTTTTTTTTTACTTGTGCTCCATAAAACTTTATTCTTCAAAAAAGATTGACTTAAAAAATTTAATTTTTTTTAAAAATAATTTTTTCCAAAAAATGCATCAATCTGTTTTCCAATGCATATATATATAAAAGAAATATATATATATATATATATATATATATATATTTTTTGATTTTAAAATCTTATCACAAGGTAAAATATAAAATATAAAATATTTGGTGTGGCATTCTAAATTTATTCTTTGTTGTTGATAAGATGGATATTATTCAATAAGGTGTAAAGACATATGTCTCATCCTTTGGTAATTTGTTATGTGTTGTATGTTAGTAAAATTTATACTTCCAAGAAATATTTTTCATTTCTATTGAAAACTTAATCTTTTAATTTTTTTTCTTTATAAGTAATATTTTTGAAAATAATAAATTTCTAATTTTATAGTATTAATTTTTATTTATTTTACATTACTACTATATATATTATAGCACTAAATAATTGTGTGTTTTATAAAATTCTTGTGGGTTTATGACAGTTAGAGAGTGGTATATAATTGTGATTTCTGATTTATATTGTCTTTAGTGGTGACTTCTATTTTTTGTTTGTTCTTTTACATTGCACAATTTTTCAAAGTTTAAATTGTTATTGCAATTAGCTATTTATGCAATAAATGAAGATAAAATTTGCCACAACAAATCTAAATAAGCTATATACTTAGAAACCATTTGTTTGTAGTGCCTTTCTAACTTACAAGGATATGATTTTATTTTGCATAGTGGCTTATGCATAAAATCTTCTAAATATTTTATGTCTTTATCTACATAATTTTTATTTAAAACATGAATTTATGGTATTACTTAACATGACATTGTTCATCTATTACTAAATTGTTAATTTTAATCCTAGTTTTATTTATATTTATTTTATTTTAAAAATATAACTGTGCATTAATTTCTATCATTTTTACATTTATGCAGAGATATTTGAAAACATGGAGGATTTGCATGAAAAGTAGTTATCTCTTATGAAAAACAAAGCAAAATTCCATTAGTTAAATTTTGAATGTACACATGCATGCACTCTTAGAAGAAGAGTCTTTGTATGTGGCTAATTTACCGCCAGAAAAAGCGAGCGTAAGAACTGCGGAAAATCCTCCGTGGAGAAGCCCATTCGATCGTAGCGGGAACGTGATGTTGAAAGCATCCGACGGCTCAGGACATGGGGTTCCCGACCTTCGCTCCTTTGGGAACATCCCCATGGGAACATGTTCCCTCGCGGCGAGTGAGTACCGACGCGACTGCGAAACCGCTTCCTTCCCCAACCTCGACGATTCCAGCGACACTCAGAGCAGCCCAGGCTTGAATCTTACCCACTCGCTGCACCACTTTTTGAGCATTTTGAGGATTTGAAGAACGTATTTCATCACTATGAAATTCTGTAGAGATGCCTATTTGTGACAGGATTGGGATACTTTTCTAGTTCACAGTGGAGATTGCATTGATGGGGGGGGGGGATTTGGTGTGAGATGGAGAGAGGTGCGTGCGACGTTGGACACGAAGATCTCGCGCATCAGTGAGAAATGGGTGGGATTCGTGACAGCTATATGGGTGCAATTTGTAGCAGGGAAAATCTACACATTCTCGAATTGCTCTCCTGCCCTGAAACCTGTGATGCACTACAACCAGCTGCAGCTTAATAATCTTGGGGTGGCAAAAGATGTGGGTAAGCCGTTCGGATTGGTGGTCGGCCCTGCTGGCGGATCGTCTGCCCACTTGGTTCATCCTGTTGATCGGCGCTGTGGAGGATGCCGTCGGTTACGGCACGCAGAATCTCGTCGTTAGCCAGAAAATCAGCCCTCCGTCCTGCTGGCAGGTAATTCAACCCTCCCACTTTCGGTACAGATTGTCCTTGCTGAAGATATGAGTGAGTGGATGGTTTTATAATCATAGGGTTTTGTTCTTCGAACGAATGTGCGACGCGAGGTCGAATTACGCTGTTTGTCAGGAATGTGCATCAGTCTTCCATGGTTGCGGGAGGATGCGTCAATGTAGAGCGTATATTGCGTAACGAAGGATTTTATTGGCGGCGGTTCTTGGACTTGAGTGCGGTTCTTTTTGTACGATGGTGAAAAACAATTACCGCCATGTGGTGAAGTCATAGATCCTTGATGGGTTTTGAACTCTTTGGGCGACGGCTGTGAGGTTTAGAGACTGATCGGCGGGCTTTTGAGTGGAATTTCAATTGTAGAGCTGCGTGGTTCGGTGCACCGGAGGCAACAGCACCACTTGGCTGAACACCGCCGTATTCATGACTTGCATGCGCAATTTTCTCAGGAGTCGAGAGACAGTCACTGACACTTTGAAGGGATACATCGGTCTGTGCACCGCCATCTTCACGCCACTCTGCACTGCGCATTTCACGATCGAGGCAACGGCGTTTTTGCTCCTCCTCACCTTTCTGCCTGGGATAGTGTAATTTTCGAGCTGTGATGTGTAATTTTTTTTGTATCGAGGAGCCAAGCTATTTTCATTGTTGTTCTTGAATATGTTTGAATTTGAATTTCTGATGATCTTTCAGAAAGGCGGCCATTCCTCGCCCCATCTGTATGGCAATCTCCCAGATCTTTCTCTTCAACGGCTACATTTTATTCGCTACCGCAGCACCTGGCTCTCGGTACCAGGGCTCCATTATTGTGGGAGTCTGCTACGGCTTGCACATCTTCCTGTCGGTGTTCATCGTCATGGCTGGTATGTGCGCTTTGGGCACCCTGCTCAACGTGGTGTTGATTCTTCGTGTTCGGCCCTTGTACCGGGATTTTTATGGGCCAAATTGCTCAAAAGAGAGGAAGAATAGGGCACAGCCTACGTAAAGTTAATCGGGTAACGTGTAATTATTTACAATTTGTTCGTTTTTTTCATGGTGGAAAATATGTACAAGTGAGTCGAGGTTTCACATGACAATGTTTACGATCAGTTGGAATGTCTAGTTTTAGCAGATGGAGCTCTGATTTTGCAGAAATCCAAAGGTTTGTAGAATCACAAGATCATGAATGTCTTAGAATACATTTATCTTTTCCTTTCAATTTATTCGACTGTTGATATTTAGTAATAAAGTTTATTAAAAAAAATAAATGCTATTCTCGTTATTTTCTTGTTCACAGTGGACGTCGATAAACATTTCATTAACTCCATTCCAATATATTTACTGAAAATGATATTATTTTTCAAAAGATTTTAAATCGTAGACTGCTAGTTTCTAAAATGATCCAAATCAACGCTATTGTTGTCAGCACATGGACTCTTTCTCCAAAAGCGCCATTTCAATGTGCTGTGAAAGTGAGAAGCAAGGATATTAGTTGATAAAGATTGTATTCATGCTTAGACATCACGCAATGGTGTTTCCACATCAAAACTATATAGTTTCATCTGTGACAACTGCCAATCAGAAGCAGGTCTGAGACATAGCAATTTCTTTGTCGTCCAGTAAGCAACCTTCTGTTCAAACTTGAACTTTGTTCTACTTTCCCAATACCAGCACCGTGATGTTCAATCGCCGTTGAAGTGGCAATCCGTTGGTGAAAACCCATCTCACCGCTGCATCCCAGCATCGTATAAACAAACCATGACTTACTCCGAGAATGCTTCGAATGCCTCGAGTGCTGCTCATGCAACAGTGGGGATGCTGAGATCCACTGTTTGATCATCGTTCAAGTCCGATTGGGATCCTGTTATATGCGACAGTCCGCGTCGCTAGTTTTTCGCTCTCTAATTAAAAACACGATCAATCTAGACAGTTGATCTTTTACTGATCACATTCAATCATGATCTAGCTTTCGAAGCCGCTCCAACTTTTGCCCGCTTGGTCATGTTGCTAGTCATCGACTTCTTCGATGGACCCTGCCGCTGATATTTCCTAAGCTTCTTTGATCCCGCACTGGCACCAGTTCAGAGTTTCAGGTCATGAGGAAACAAGCTCAAACTCATTGTTCCATCAGCAAAAGTCGACACTATCACAAAAAAAACCATAATGCTACATAAAATGGTCTTCACTTTAACAAACAGATTACAGAGATTAGCAACCTTGATTAGTCTTTCGTGGAAACACAACAAAACAGTTTCCTGCTTTGGATTTTCTACTGTCTAATGGATAAAGTTTATCAACTGGGTCCTTATGATATACCAGTAATTGAGAGACTGCTGTCATCATTTGTCACGAACTAAATTTAGATTTTTTAGCTTTGCAGGAAGGTGTTGGTGGATTCTCGTTGGCATCCAAAACTGGCTTCCCCTGGATGTAGAGGCATCTGATTTGCATGCCGTTGCTAGGTTTATACCTAGTGCTATCAATGTCATCCTTTGTTTGGATGAACTGAAATACTTCGACACTTTGTTAGCCGTGCTAGTTCATCACCTATTATCAACTGGATTGCCTACTTAACTCTATATTTATACATGTGTATTGTGTATAAATAAGAAAAAAGTAGGGGGAAACTGTAGATTCCAAGTATGATTTTCTAGACTTAAAATTAGAGTGGAAGGATGTTTCCAAAGGGATGTTTCCAAAAGCACGAGATTTTGGGAACCACCTAAATTCACATCTACCTTTTAGTTTAGGTAAAGTTTGATCACCAGAGTGTTTTATTCTTTATTCTTTTTTCTTGTTGACACAGCCCGGGTGAGCCCGAGAGTGTTGATGTGCAGAATTCGGCTCTGGAGACAACCGGAGTTGATGTTGAACTTGTTCATCCAGACTTTTTAGGGTTAAATCCAAGTAATTCATTGCTAGTTTTGAATTATCTCCATGACATGGAATGTCAACCATGTATAGTGAGGTTGTACGGATAAGCTAAATTAAGGGGATTCCAAATAAAGAAAAAAAGAGATGAAAGAGTAGAGAAGAGGGCAAGCAAGCAAGCAAAAAGACAGGCAGGCAGGGCTGTGGCGAAGCTGAAGCCTCATCTTGGAAAACTCCCTTTCGACCTTCTCTCCGCTCCATGCGTGTGTACACCGCGAGTGTGCCGGAGCAACTGGTTGACCTCAAATGCTAGAGGTCGTTGGATTCGAGCTCGCTGGATTAATCGATGGCTTCAACGCTGGAGGATTCCCTCTCTCCCTGACAGTAAAACCAGAATCTTGGTAGGGTGCCATGGAAAATAAAGTGAACCATTCCTTGTGTTCCGCAGCAACTGTGTGTTTTTTTAGACCCATTCTTGACGGTTGCCGAGGTCGTCGCATGCTACAGACAAAGCACCTGTTAATTAGACAAGTTGCTGCAAGTGGCGGAGGGAGACCCGGTTCCCTGTCGAAGATAAGTGAAGTTTCCGCACCGTTTCTTCAGGGTTGAAGGGGAGCTTCGTCGTTAGCTACAAGTTGTCTGGCGGGTAGTTGGAATGGATCACACGTCATGGGTTGTTAGGGGCTGCAACCTGTGGCGTCAGCTGGATGAGGTCAGACTTCCAAGGCGGCGAACCTTAAGGGCGGCTTCTAATGGCTTGAGGAAGGACAATGTCTGGAATCTCCGGAGCATCAAGCGGTAGATACTGAAGTTGGGAACCTTCAGGCTGGCGGAATCGGGACTGTGACGATAGTGGTAGGTGGGAGTGTGGGAGTTGTGCACCCCTCTTGACATGATTCTCTCGGTTCGGCGACCCGGGGTCGGGAGTTGAATTGATCTAGAAACTTCGGTAGCGGGCAGTTCAGGCCTAGTTCGACGTGGCGACGTGTACGTGTGCATCTTCTTGAGAACGAACCGGTTCCAGCGTTGTATTGAGGTGGTTGAGAATTGGTGTGAACACATAGCGGAAATCTGTTGCGAAGAGTGGTTTTTGTTACTTCCAGGTTTGGACACGATCGAAAGCAGGTTTTGTCTTCCGTCGCAAGGCGTCGACGACAATGGCTCCAAGTGCCGGATTTACAGCTAGTGAGGTTTCCCCCGAACCGGCACCAGATAGCAAAGCGCTTCTGGAGATGGTGCAACTGCTTGTTACGAAGGGGATCACAGAGATACCACAAAAATTCATACAACCGGAGCGCAGTCGAGCCACCGTTCTTCATCCTCCGGTCGAAACCTGTGATCTTGCGCAGCTTCATATTCCAGTCATCGACATGACAGGTCTAGACGGCGAGAACAAGGACCAGGTCATTGCAGACATCGCCAAAGCTTGTGAAGAGTGGGGCTTCTTTCAGGTTCATCATCAATGCAACCGTTAAACATGGAATAATCACCAAGTTTTATTCTTCTCGAGATAACGTTGGACATAGAAATTATAGGAGGGGAAAAGAAAAACTTCTGGATAGCTTCAGTGAATATTTACAATTTTCTGTTATTCTGTTCAGGCCTCAGACGACCTTCATAGATTTTGTTTATTTATTTTTCGATTATTTTGATTTTTTAAAACAATTTTAGCGGTACACGGTTCTCTCAAACCTTGTTCATATGAGCCTCACACCTAGACTTTTCGGTGTGATTCATGACTGATTTCGAAAATATTCAAGGTATTTGATGGACTGCAGACTGGCCGAGTGTGAGGGATTGAAGTTCATGTTGTATCTGTCAGGTGCTCAACCACGGCGTGCCACCGTCTTTGATGCGAGATATGAGACAACTGTCTGAAGAGTTTTTCGCGTTGAGTCCGGAGGAGAAGGAAGTGAACAAGATAAAGCCTGGGACAAGCGTAGGCTACGGTCGTCTGTTCGAAACCAGCACGACGGTTGCCAACTGGGTGGACCGCATCACCATTTGGAGCTATGGTGAGCAGAAACGAACCGAGCCTTGCATGCCACCCAAGCCTGAGCGCTTCAGGTATATATACGAGTGCTCTTACTGTTCTTGATGCATGATGGTGTCTTTATCAACCCCCTAGCTAATCTCACAAACCTGATCAGCACTCTCTTGACCATTCATCAGTCGTTACATTTTGTGTCTATGTTGTGTTCTGTGTTTACAGCCTGGTGGTGGCCGAATATTCCCATGCCGTGGTGAAACTCTGCATCAGGCTCATGGAGATTCTGTCTATGACACTGGGGCTTGAGCCTTACACGCTGGGGGAACACATCAACTCGAAAACCGTCGGCCTCCGAACTTCCTTCAACTACTACCCGCCGTGTCCACAGCCTGAGCTTGTGCTTGGAATCATGCCCCACGCTGACACCAGCTTCATCACAGTGCTGCAGCAGGATAAAACCCCCGGTCTGGAAATCGAGGAAGACGGTCAATGGATTCTCGTTCCCCCAATACCGGATGCGTTCGTTGTCAACATCGGCGATTTACTCCAGGTTCGTCAGAATCTAAACAAACTCCTTCATGAATGCGATGACATAACTCAGGTCAGATTGGACACCACTAGTTACTGGGTTCTAGTGCGTGCAGTCTGCCCCGTTAGGGTATTAATTTGAAAGACGTTGAGATCACCTGTTCAGAAATGATCTGTAAGAGCCATATTTTAGTGGAGGTGATGTGACTCATTTTCATGCCAGCCTATCTCTCACACATACCAAGCGGTGGAACCCCTCATTAATTTTTTTTCTTAATCCTTCATCTGGTTTCGCGCAGATAGTGAGCAATGGCAGATATAAGAGCGTGATGCATCGAGTACTGGTGAACAACACGGTGGGCCGCTTCAGTATCCCAAATTTTTTCATGCCATCGAAGGAGACCATTATCCAACCCTTGAAGGAGCTTCTCTCGGAGAGCAATCCTCCGCTATACAGGTCCTTCAAGTTTGCCGAATACATCGCCGGGTTCTATATCAAGCCACTAACGGGAAGGCGCCTCATTGATTCATTTCTGCTGGACCCCAGATGACAACATCCGAGTGCTAGCGCGTCTGTGTAAATTGTCTACCACCTCTTCGAGTTCCAATGAATTTGCAGAAATAGTTGATGAAGTTTTTGTACAATGGTTAGTGTGCCAAAGGGTGCTTCAGCACTAGAAAACTTTTTTTTTGCGTCCGTCTCAATTGATTGATCTAGACAGATGGTCTCCAGTTTGCAGCAGCCACACTGATAGAAACTCATGCTCTTAAAACAAATCAGGTGACCTGTTTCTGAACGATGTAAATACACTCCAGAGTGTTTTGGCAGTTTGTGCCAAACAGTTGCATGTTGCTGGTGGCTAATCGGCCCACTGAGATGTATTCCTACAGCAACAATCAAGCTTGTGAATGCGGTTTATATGCTTTCTTCATTCAATTTTCTCTTGATTTATCTAGAAACCACTCTTCTTGCAATGGATCACGTGATTCAATTGGCCCAGTTACGGACACCACAGACAGCGGTGTTCATTAGAAGATGGACTATGTCAACAGGCAAAGAGCAAAAGAAGGAGGCCAAAATTTGAACCAAGACTGAAAGTGGTGTTAAAACAATTCGTGTAACTTTTCATCTAATTGAAATGTTAAAGCTTAATCTTCATAAATTTTGATTCTAATTTAGACTGTTGGTCATTAAGTGAACTTTCAAAAGCTCATTTATGTTTTGAAGTTAAAAGATGAAATCCAATATTCTTGAAGTAAATGAGTTTGACTTCAAATATATATATATATATATATATATATATATACGTTTTTAATTTAGGGTAGATATAGTACGTTGCTTGTAAATACTAATTTCTTATTAAATAAACTAATTATAAGAAATCAAAAACCTAATTTAAATATGAGTTACTCAATATAAGAAAACTAGAGTTTTAAAGCAACTATAGGTTGAGGATTCACATAAAATAAATGGGGAGGATTTAATAAAAAAGAATTGTAAAAAAAATGAATGAAGGAAAAACAAATAAAAAAATAAAGAAAGAAAATTAAATTGATATTATATGCACATATATTATTTAGCTTTGAAAGAATAAAATTTAAAAAGAAGATATTAAGTTTTTTTTCATGAACATCCAAATTTACTGTTATATTTATTTGGATAAGTAAGAAAAAATAGAATTAGATAGAAATAAGTAAAAAATAGATTAAATAGATTATATCTAGTTGAAAGGTTTTTAGGAGCTTTGTAAACATGAATTTGATTTTAGAAGTATTTGTACGTAATTAATATGTTAGAAACTTAGCTAGGCTTTCAAACTACCAATTATGTGGAGAAAATTGTAAAATTAATATACATCTTTGAATCTTCTAAGATGATTATCAACAAAATATTATCAATTGAATATACTTTTACTTACTTCCACCCAAATTTATTTAAATCTACTTATTTAAGTAACTATAATAGTAAATATGGATGTTTGTAACATTATCAAAATATGTATAAAAAAGAAATGACAATAGAAAATCAAAATAATATGTATATTTAAGAAAAAAATAAAATATCTATTGCGAGAAAACAAAAGAATAAAGACTCTTGAAACTAGAAACAAGAAAAACATTCACAAAAGTGAAGAGGACTTTACTCTTACATGTATATATACTATCTAACTAAGAATTTAAGTGACAATATTCTATAGTCCACATAACATATGTCCAATTTGGAAAACACATGTCTAACTTGTATGACATGTTTTCAATATGTGTGCCATATAGCAAACTTGTAATACAAGTGGCTAACATGTAGAACATGTAGTCAATTTGTTAGCCAAGTTTTCAATCTATTAATCACTTACATAAAAAATCAAATCTACATTTTCAAAGCTAAAAGAAGCGTATCAATAAGATATTATTTATTTACTTTACTTTACTTTACTTTATACTTACTTCTATTTAATTCTATTTATTTCTATATAATTAAGTAAATATAAATGTGTGTGACAATCTTAAAGAATGTAACAAGATAATAAATATAATTGATAATTATTAATATAAATTAATATTTTAGAAAAAAATTATAATTTTTATAATTTTTAAAAATCTAAGTGGAATACTATAAAACATTGCATAAGTAAATTTATTTAAAATTATATATAGGAAATATAAATTTAATTATTGCATTAATCTTAATATAATGGGTACTTTTTAAGAACCATTACATTCTAAAAACTAAAAGTAAATAGACAATATAAACCTTGATTTTGTATATTGTTGTATTTAATAGTATGTTGATGCTTATATAAATACAAATATATATAGTTATAAAAGAAATTTTAAATTATTTTTATAAAATATAT